>NC_037687.1:26277745-26278462 GCF_003255815.1 Theropithecus gelada | reverse complement strand
GCCATTCTCCTGCCTCAGCCTCCCGAGTAGCTGGGACTACAGGCGCCCGCCACCGCGCCCGGCTAGTTTTTTGCATTTTTTAGTAGAGACGGGGTTTCACCGTGTTAGCCAGGATGGTCTCGATCTCCTGACCTTGTGATCCGCCCGTCTCGGCCTCCCAAAGTGCTGGGATTACAGGCTTGAGCCACCGCGCCCGGCCCCAGTTTTTTCTATTTTTTAGTAGAGACGGGGTTTCACCGTGTTAGCCAGGATGGTCTCGATCTCCTGACCTCGTGATCCGCCCGTCTCGGCCTCCCAAAGTGCTGGGATTACAGGCTTGAGCCACCGCGCCCGGCCTCCTCCCAGTCTTAAGCAGACACCTCCTCCCGGCTCCCACAGAGCCCAGTGGCTCGTCCTCGGGAGCTGCACCCCTTGCCTTACTATAATTATCCTCTGCATTTCTTCCTCCTCAGGCCAGACCAGAGTTTCCTAAATTGTCTTGACCACACTGCCCCATCAGTAGAAAGGTTTTGAGCACTCACATCCAACAAGCGCATATCTGTTTATTTATCCACAATTGACAAGCAATACTTCACTAATATATAATCATAACAAAATACACACTGAAGTAGGAATGTGGATACTTCCCCTACCCCAAAAACTGTCTTGAAAAACAACTAGAGGCCGGGCGCGGTGGCTCAAGCCTGTAATCCCAGCACTTTGGGAGGCCGAGACGGG
>NC_037687.1:26152994-26272790 GCF_003255815.1 Theropithecus gelada | reverse complement strand
AAAAAAAAAAAAAAAGAAAGAAAAACAACTAGAGGGCTGGGCGCGGTGGCTTACACCTGTAATCCCAGTACTTTGGGAAGCCAAGGCAGGTGGATTGCCTGAGGTCAAGAGTTCAACACCAACCTGGGCAACAGGGTGAAACCCCATCTCTACTAAAATACAAAAAATTAGCTGGGTGTGGTGGTGGGCACCTGTAATCCCAGCTATTCGGGAGGCTGAGGCACGAGAACTGCTTGAACCCAGAAGGTGGATGTTGCAGTGAGCCGAGATTGCGCCACTGCACTCCAGCCTGGGTGACAGAGCCAGACTCTGTCTCAAAAAAAAAAAAAAAAAAAAAAAAAGACTAGAAAGCCTGGGCCAGGTGCGGTGGCTCATGCCTGTAATCCCAGCGCCTTGGGAGGCCGAGGCGGGCAGATCATGAGGCCAGGAGATCGAGACTATCCTGGCTAACACGGTGAAACCTCGTCTCTACTGAAAAAAAAAAAAAAATTTGGCCGGACGCGGTGGCTCACGCCTGTAATTCCAGCACTTTGGGAGGTCGAGGTGGGCGGATCACGAGGTTAGGAGATCGAGACCATCCTGGCTAACACGGTGAAACCCCGTCTCTACTAAAATACAAAAAAATTAGCCGGGCGTGGTGGTGGGCACCTGTAGTCCCAGCCACTCGGAAGGCTGAAGCAGGAGAATGGCGTGAACCCGGGAGGCGGAGCTTGCAGTGAACAGAGATGCGCCACTGCGCTCCAGCCTGGGTGACAGAGCGAGACTCCGTCTCAAAAAAAAAAAAAGAAAAAAACTAGAAAGCCTGGATCCGCTTGAGAGGCCATCACTGAAAGGCAGGAGCTCCTCACCGACGCATACACCCTATCTAGCTCAAGTGGTGTCCCCGGCCACCAAGCACAGCGCCTGCCCGCGGTAATAATTGCCACCTCCCAGTGGGAGCTGCAGATACTTGCCAGCGTTCTTGCTGAGCACGGTGCCAGGAATATCACAAGCATTAACTTGTTTATTCCTCATAATAACCCCGGGAGATCAAGCCTCTTTTCATGCCCACATGAGAAACGGGACCCAGAGAGGTGAAAGGATTTGCCCAAAGCCACGCAGCACGTGTCCCTGGGAAATTTGAACCCTGGCAGGGCCGCTGAATTAGGCTAAAGGGACCTCCTCCCTTGGGAGCACTGAGTGAGGGTTTCTTGCATGGATGGATGAATGAATGAACGAATAAATTAATGAATGAAACAGAAATACCCAAAAGGGAAAGACAGAGACACAGAAAGTGACACGAAGAGACAAAGGCACACAGAAGAGACATCGGGGAGGAAAGAAGCAGAACCGAGCCCTTGAGTGTCTACACTGACCCTGAGCGGGAGAATAGCGAACGGGGAGTGGGGGGTGTCTACACAGACCCAAACGCTCCTAGAGGGAGAGAGCCGGCAGCGAACGCCCTTGGGAAGGTCCCCGAGTCCTGGAATGGGGAAGGGGCGTGGCCGGGGCGTGGCCATCCGCGGGCGGGGTCAGCGGGCTGCGGACCCTCTGGGGTCAGTCCAGGGGCGAACTCCTCACCCCGGATCTGTGGAGTCAACTATGAACGTGGTACAGGTCTTCTTCTTGAAGATCTTGGGGATCCAGCTCTGGGAACAGAAACAAGTGTAGGGGTGGACGTGGGGTGGGGGGCACCCAGTTCTGTCCTATGGGACACAGAGCCACCCACCCTGTGCGCTCCCCACGGACACAGGAGTCCGGGCCCCCAGCGCCCTCCTGCTCCAGACTCAGGAATCTCGACCCCCATGCCAGGGACCCTGGAACCCGGACCCTCCCATCCCCCTCCTTCGTCTGACCCAGGAATCTGGGTGTCCAGCGCTGGGAGCCTGGAGGCGAGGTCCCCAGCTCCACGCTCCCGCAGACCCGGGTCCGGCGCTCACCTGCTCCTTCTCTGACACCACCATGCTGCCGCGGCCGCCGCAACCTCCAGCAGCCCAGGGCCCCGGCGCTCCTTCGGCCTGCTCTGCTTCCAGACCCGCCCAGGGCAAACCGGATCCTCCACTTTCCAGCCCAGCCTAGGGCGGGGCGAGGTCTGGGGGGCGGGGAGTCTTGGAGACGCCAAAGCGGGAGGCGGGGAGAGGGCGGGTCCCAGGCCGCGATAAGGGGACAGAGGGACAGCGACCTAGGGGGTGCAGAGGCCCGGGCCAGGGGCTGTGGGGGGCCAGAGACAGGTAGGGGAGACTCTGAGGGCAAGAACGAGATGGGGACAGAAGGAGTTGGGGGCCAGTGGCGGAGAGGGAACAGACTCGGAGGATGCCAGACAGGGAGGGGACAATTTAACCCAAAAAGAGGGAGATAAAGACTTAGGGGACAGAGAATCAGAAGGTGGGGCAGCAAGGACCCAGGGATAGACAGAGAGGGAGAGAGACCCAGGGAGAGGGGAAGAGAGAGCCGGACAGAGACGGGGACAGAGACCCAGGGAGGGGTGTACAGAGACCCAGAGAGTGGGGGACAGAGACCCAGGGAGAGGGGGAGAGAGACCCACAGAGAGAGATGGAGACAGAGACCCAGGGAGAGGGGACAGAGACCCAGAGAAAGGGAGACAGAGACCCAGGGAGAGGGGGAGAGAGACCCAGAGAGAGCGGGGGACAGAGACCCAGAGAGAGGGGGACAGAGACCCAGGGAGAGGGGGACAGAGACCCAGAGAAAGGGAGACAGAGACACAGAGAGGGACAGAGACCCAGGGAGAGGGGGACAGCAACCCAGAGAGAGGCAGACAGATATCCAGAGAGAGAGAGGGGGACAGAGGCCCAGGGAGAGGGGGACAGAGACCCAGAGAGAGGGGGACAGAGACCCAGAGAAAGAGGAGGACAGAGACCCAGGGAGAGGGGGACAGCGACCCAGAGAGAGGGGGACAGAGACCCAGGGAGAGGGGGACAGAGACCCAGAGAGAGGGGACAGAGACCCAGGGAAAGAGAGGGGGACAGCGACCCAGAGAGAGGGGGACAGATATCCAGAGAGGGGGGGGGACAGAGACCCAGGGAGAGGGGGACAGATACCTGGATAGAGGGGACAGAGACCCAGGGAGAGGGAGAGAGATACCCAGAGGGAGAAGGGGATAGAGACCCAGAGAGAGGGGGACTGATACCCAGAGATAGAGGGGGATGGAGACCCAGGGAAAGGTGGACAGAGACTCCAAGAGAGAGGGTGACAGAGACCCAGAGAGAGGGGGGATCTGAGACCCAGAAAGAGAGGGGAACAGAGATCCAGAGAAAGGGGCAGAGATCCAGGGAGAAGGGGACAGAGACCCAGAGAGAGATGGGGACATGTACCCAGAGAGGGGGACAGAGACTCAGAGAGAGAGAGACAGAGACCTACAGAGAGAGGAATAGAGACCCAGGGAGAGAGGGAGGGAAACCCAGAGAGAGAGGAGGACAGAGACCCAGGGAGAGGTGGACAGAGACTCCGAGAGAGTGGGGGACAGAGACCCAGAGAGGTGGATGCCAGAGATGGGGAGGAGACACCTTGACTGAGGCAAGGGGCAGAGGGGGATGAAAAACCAAAGAATTGGGCAAAGGGCAGGAACTCAGAAAGGAGGGGCCAGAGATTTAGGGGAGAGGGCACAGGGGAGAGAGAGGGACACAGACTTGGGTGGAGGACAGACACTCACATGAGAGCGGGACGGAAGCCCAGAGGGAGAGGGACAGGCAATGCCACGGAGGAGGGACAGGGACCCTGAGAGAGCAGATGACAGAATGGAAGAGAGAGGAGGACCTGTGAACAGGAAGGGAGACGGTAGTGGGGGCAGTCATGACCGGTGAGGAGCAGGAGATACTGAAACACAGAGACGGGCAAGGCCACTTGTCTCCTGCCAGCCCGCACGGGGACAGCTGCGGCCTCCGTAACCTGAGTCCCCCTACCCCTCCCAGCTGTATTTATAGCCCTGGCCTAGCCCAGTCCCTGCCCCCAGATCTGAGTTCCAGGGACAGGAGGTCATGGGCACGTGTGTTGGGGGCCATGTTCCTTTCCCCCCCTTCCAGGGCCTCAACATTGGCATCACTCTCTCACCAGCGCATGTCATTCCGGCTGGAAGCACCCCACAGTCAAACCCCCAGTCCTTCCATGCGAGGGGTCTCTCCCCTCTGATAAGTCTCTTCTGCCTCCCCTAGGTGCCCCAGGCTCCCCCAAAAACCTGCTAAAAGTCTAGCCTTTTTCTTTGCAGCTGCCAAACATGAGCTTGTTGGTAGGTCAAAGTCAAGTCCCTTGGCCCCCATCTCCTGGCCAGGGAGAGACCCCTCACTGGTCGCCTCCCCAGCTGGGAGGAGGAGGAGCAGGAGGCGGCAGGCGGGGACTGACCCAGAATAACTCAGGGCTGAGAGTAAATTTAGCCAGAGAGAGGGGAGGGGAAAGACCCTATTGGCTGGGGAATGGGGAGGGAGGGCCCCAGAGGGGGGTCAGGGGGCTCCGGAGACAGCCTCAGAGGGGTGTCCAGAGCCAGGCAGCAAGGACCAGAGGAAGGTGGACAGAGACCGAAAGGACAAAGCAAAGGAGAGACACAGAAAAAAAGAGACTGACCCCAAAGGGACAAAGACCCCAACATTTGTCCACCTCGCCGCAGAGGCAGCTGGAGTCAGTGCTGCCTGTCCGTCCCCATGGGCCACCGTAGGCCATGGCTGCACACTGCTGTCCTCTGGGCTGGGGTGGCCAGCCTGCTCCTCCCCCCGGCCATGACCCAGCAGCTGAGAGGGGCTGGGCTGGGCTTCAGCAACTGGAACAACAACGCTGGAGTCACCGGGCTCTCCCAGGAGGCATCGGCAGAGCTTGGCCACCACCTCCACAGCCCGAGAAACCATCCAGATGAGAACGAGGATGTTTCCACAGAGAATGGACATCATTTCTGGAGCCACCCAGACCGTGACAAGGAGGATGAAGACGTCCCCAAGGAATATGAGCACCTACTCCCAGGCCACAGGTCCCAAGACCATGAGGTTGGAGACGAGGATGTCTCAGGTGAGGAGGTCTTTGCACAGCATGGTGGGCAGGCCCGTGGGCACAGAGGCCACGGGAGTGAAGACACGGAAGACTCAGCTGAGCACAGGCACCACCTCCCCAGCCACAGGAGCCACAGCCATCAAGACGAGGATGAGGACGAAGTTGTGTCCAGTGAGCATCGCCATCATATCCTCAGGCATGGACACCGAGGCCATGATGGGGAAGATGATGAAGGAGAAGAGGACGAGGAGGAGGAGGAGGAAGAGGAGGTCTCCACTGAGTATAGGCACCAGGCCTACAGGCACCAAGACCACAGGAGTGAAGAGGATGAGGATGTCTCAGATGGACACCACCATCATGGCCCAAGCCACAGGCACCAAGGCCACGAAGAAGAAGAAGATGATGATGATGATGATGATGATGATGATGATGATGTCTCCACTGAGTATAGACACCAGGCTCACAGGCACCGAGGCCACGGGAGTGAAGAGGATGAAGATGTCTCAGATGAACACCACCATCACGGCCCCAGCCACAGGCACCGAGGCCACAAAGAAGAAGAAGATGATGATGATGATGTCTCCACTGAGTATGGGCACCAGGCCCACAGGCACCAAGACCACAGAAAGGAAAAGGATGAGCCTGTCTCAGGTGAACACGACAATCATGTCCCTGACCACAGGCACCAAGGCCACAGAGACGAGGAAGAAGATGAGGATGTGTCCACTGAACATTGGCACCAGGGTCCCCAACGTGTCCACCATGGCCTTGTAGATGAGGAAGAGGAAGAAGAGGAGATCACAGTCCAGTTCAGCCACCGTGTTGCAAGCCACCAACCTCAAGGCCACAAGAGTGAGGAAGAGGACTTCCAAGATGAGTATAAAACAGAAGTTCCTCACCATCACCACCACAGAGTCCCCAGGGAGGAAGATGAGGAGGTCTCCGCTGAGCTTGCCCACCAGGTCCCCAACCACAGGCAAAGCCACCAAGATGAAGAAACTGGCCATGGTCAAAGAGGGTCCATCAAAGAGATGAGCCATCACCCCCCAGGACACACAGTGGTCAAGGATAGAAGCCATTTGAGGGAGGATGATTCTGAGGAGGAAAAGGAGAAGGAAGAGGATCCCGGCTCCCATGAGGAAGATGATGAAAGTTCAGAGCAGGGAGCGAAAGGCACCCACCATGGCAGCCCCGACCAGGAAGATGAGGAGGATGAGGAGGAAGGTCATGGCCTCAGCCTGAATCAGGAGGAGGAAGAAAAGGAAAACAAGGAGGAGGAGGAGGAGAGGAGAGAAGAGAGGGCTGAAGTTGGGGCCCCACTGAGTCGAGACCACAGCGAGGAGGAGGAGGGGCTGGAGGAAGATGAGCCCCACTTCACCATCATCCCCAACCCACTGGACGGGAGAGAGGAGGCTGGAGGTGCCTCCAGTGAGGAGGAAAGCGGTGAGGACACAGGTAAGTGGCCTGGGCTGGTGTGGGTGTGGAGAAACCAAGTCAGCCTGGGTCACTGCTGCCTTTCTGTCCCCGCAGGTCCACAGGACGCTCAGGAGTACGGGAACTACCAGCCAGGGTCCCTGTGTGGCTACTGCTCCTTCTGCAATGTATGTCCCCAGCCCAGATCCACCCACCAAGGTGTCCCCAGAATCTGTCCCAGGGGCCCTGGGGTGGTGCTGTGGGAGGGCTCAGAGCAAGGTCCGGCCAGGGTCAGTTCTGAATGAAGAGATCCTTATGCAGGCATGTGAGGTGAGGACAGACTGAAGGCTGGGGTGTGGGGACAGAGACAGGGGTCTGTGGCAAAGAGAGTTGGGGAAAGGAGGGACGGCACAGGGGCTGATAGTCTAGGGGGAGAATAGGGAGAAAGGGGGTAGAGAGAGCACCTGAGCCCACCCTGAGTGGGGGACATGGGGTCGCCATGAGATAGAAAACCAGGGCAGGGCCGGGCATGGTGGCCCACCCCTATAATCCCAGCACTTTGGGAGGCCAGGGCAGGTGGAACACGGGGTCAGGAGATCGAGACCATCCGGGCTAACACGGTGAAACCCCATCTCTACTAAAAAATACAAAAAATTAGCCGGACGTAGTTGCATGCACCTGTAATCCCAGCTACTCAGGAGGCTGAGGCAGGAGAATCGCTTGAACCCGGGAGACAGAGGTTGCAGTGAGCTGAGGTTGTGCCACTGCACTACAGCCTGGGCAACAGAGATTCCCTCTCAAAAAAAAAAAAAAAAAAAAAAAAAAAAAGGGAAAGGAAGGAAGGAAGAAAGGAAACAAACCAGGGGCAGGGGAGGGGAGAGAGGCTGATTTGGGGGGGCAGATACAGAGCTCAGTGTTAGAGATAAAGAGGGTAGAGTCTGGGGAAGCGTCCAGGGTGCAGGGGTGGACCAGGGGCAGGTGTCTCCCAAGTGGGGTTAGAGTTTCCGTCTAACCAGGCTCCCCTGGTCCCCAGCGATGCACTGAATGTGAGAACTGTCACTGTGATGAGGAGAACATGGGTGAGCACTGCGACCAGTGCCAGGTGAGACCTCACCTCACACTCAAGGCTCCACTGGGCCTTAGGATGCACCGGGACCCTCTGAGGACCCCCACCCCTAAATCCTGGCCTCTGACCCAACCCCTTACCCCGATGCAACCTTGACTCCACAAGCAATCCTGACTCCAGCCTTAACCTAGACCTAGCCTCTGGTCCGGGTCTGGTCCTGGCCCCATCCTAACTCCGCCCCCGGCCACGCCCCACGCTCACTCTCTCTCCCCGTCCCCACCCCCAGCACTGTCAGTTCTGCTATCTCTGCCCGCTGGTCTGCGAAACGGTCTGCACTCCAGGTGAGCATCGGCGGGGCCCTGGAAAAACCTGAGGAAGGTGTCAGGCCCAGCGTGGTGAATCCTGGTGGGGGCGGAGCCAAACCTGAGGGACTGGCCCAGGAGGCTGGTGGGGCGGGGTTAAGAGAGGAGGCGTGGCCAAGGCTGTGAGCACGTGGGCCGGGACCTGGCTCGAGGAACACCAGGTGGAGTTGCTGAAGTCAAGGGACAGAAATGAGTGGAGGGCTGAGGTGCAGGCCTAGAGCCTAATTGGCGAGGTCAACTCAAGTAGGAATCGAAGGGGCGGGGCTGCTGGAGAACGGAATCACCCAGAACGAAAAAGGGTCCAGTAGAAGGGATTCAGTTTGAAGAAGGAATTAGGGAATTAGGGAAAAGGAGGTGGCGCTAGCACTAATCTCGCACGCTATACTGAGTAACCACCTAATTTTGCTCGTGCAGTACCCCTCAAGCCTCTTTTCTCTGCTCTCCCACAGGAAGCTACGTGGACTATTTCTCCTCCTCCCTATATCAGTAAGTGTATTGGGGGAGGAGAGTGTGTAAAACCCCGTTTAAAGTGGTTGTCTCGCTATGAGTTATCGGATGACTCTGGGACTCCATTTCCTCGTCCATGAAATGGGCAGGTTAATGATCTCTAAGCGTCCTGGGGTGAGCTTTGAACACCAGCTGTTTAACTTCTGGCGTCCTCCTCTCCAGAGCCCTGGCGGACATGCTGGAAACGCCGGAACCCTGACCCAGCCGCTCGACTGCGACACAGGTGTACCTCCCCTTGCCTTCCAACCCCTTTCCATGAGCCATATTTATTTCTCTGAATAAACGTGCTCCCCGAAACCTCATTGTCAGACGTGAGGTCTGGGAATCTCAGGGCATCAGGGAATGCGCGTAGGCTCTAGGGACCTGGACCTAGACTTGAGGGATGAGGGGCCTGGACTCCTGGCTCGAGGAGGTTGGTTGAACACGCCCCCCTACCCAAAAAAAAAATCAGTCAACAAAGGAGCTTTTTGAAACAGTTCTCTTTACCCGTGATCACTGAGTGACGCCTGGGGCGGGGAGGCCGAACGAGAGTTGGGGGCGAGGGCTCCCCCACTGCCCCCACGCCACGTCGCCCAGCGGCATCGTGGAAAGAGGATTCTCCCATGCAAACCCCGGAGCCAGAGGGGAAGGGGGAGCGCCATTCTGCGCCCCCTACCCCCGGGGCACGGACACGGCCACAGCACGGGGGGCGGTGAGGCCCCGGGGACACGAGACACGGGGGAGGGAGAGGGGACCCCGCCCGCAGATGACCCGGGGGACCGGCGACCGGACGCGGCGGGGCGGAGCTGAGTGGCACAGGGGGCGAGGCTTGTAGCAGCGAGTCTCCCCTCCCCTCCTTTCGGACGAAGAAGGAAGACTTGGGCCCCGCAACTGGGCAGGAAAAAGGGGAGGGGCAGCCACTCCCCGCATGCGGCCCGGAAGGGAAGCCCCGCCCCCTTCCCGCGGGTAAAGGACACCCGTCTCCCAACAGAAACTGATCAATAAATTACAAAGTAGAGAAAAGGAAGGCGGACGTTTGGGGCGGGATTTCTTCCTGCCCGCTTCTTCCCCCTCTCAGTCCAGTTCATGTGGTTTGGTCCAGGCCCCGGCCCTGTGCGAGGCGGGCGCGCGCACTCCCGCTGGTCTGTACAGATGGTCCAGTCCTAGGCGCGAGCTCCCCCGCCCGCTCTCCCCGGCGAGGCCACAGTCCAGGCAGGAGAGGGAACAGCCCAGCCTCGGGAAGATTCTTCCGTCCGAGTGAGGTCACCTGCATGACGCCGGGCAGCGCGTGGAGCAGTGAATATCCACCGTGCCGCCCCGCACCCCCAAGGTCGCCCAGCACGGTCCTCACCTGGAGGCCTGCACTAGCAGGAATAGGTCCGGACCGAAACGCCGTCTGCCCGGGAACTCCCAGAAGTCTGGCCTGGAGGGAGAGCGAGCAGCGGTTCAGCCTGGAGCACCCTCCTCCCTGTTCCTGTCCAGGATTCCTCCCTTTGGACTTCCCTTCCCGATGTCACAACGATCGCCGGGCTCCACATGGGTTTCCCTCCCGTCCGACTCAAACTCGCATTGGGCGAGTTCACTCCCGCCTTGGGAAGGGGGAGTGGGATTTATCCATTTCATCCTGAGGGGGGAGTCCGGAACGTTGGAGCAGTCCATTCTTCAGGGGTGGGCGAGAAAGGACTAGGCCATTCCAGAACCTGGACTACTGAGGTGGTCCATGTCCAACCCAATGGAAGCGAGGAGGGGATGTCGCATTTGGGAGCCCCCCACCTTCTGGCTGCAGCTTGCGGAGAGGGAGCCCCGGAGAGCCCAGGGCTCCCGCTGCAGCCGAACGAAAGTTGGGGGGCAACATCTCAGCTGAGTCGGGAGTTACGCCTCGGAGGTCCTTCTCCCGGAACATCTTCCGCCAGGATGGGGAGCGGCTGAAAGACTTGGCGCTGTCCTAGGTATAGGAGCCGGGCAGCCGGTGAGGGACTCGGGCCTCGCCTGACTCCGCCCCTTCCTTTGACTCCACCCCTCTCCGGGGATCACCTCGCCCTTAACCCCGCCCCTCTCCTGGCCCCGCCTCCAACCGTAACTCTTTAATAATTAAAGTCAGGCCCCGCCCTCTCAGCGCCGCCTCTCGAGGAGCCGCTGGGAGCAGAGCCCTCTGAGCTGCTGCCGCGCCCACCTCGTCCAGCCGCCTGTCTGTGCCTAAGGAGATAAGGTTGCTGAATTCCTTCTCCAGGAGCTGCCGGGCCTAGAAAGAGGAGGTGGAGGGGGCGGTTGGAGCGTGCAGTCTGCGAGGTGGGGACGCCCAGCATGCTCCGGGCCCAGCGGCAGCTCACCTGTGCATTCTGCGTGGGGATCTGCAGGAGCAAGGCCAGGTCGGAGTAGTCGAAGGTCTCGTCCAGGGCGAGCAGTGCCCCGTGTACCCCGCTCTCCGTGAGGTTCGTGGCAAATTCTTTCAGGCCCAGCCCGGACACCCAACCCATGACCCGCTCATTGGACCACACCATCACGTCTGGGGACGGAAAGGACCCTCAGCCGTGCCCCTCCCGTGGCCTGGAGAGTTCAGTTTAGCCCATACCTACACCCCCATTTCCTCTCTTCGGGCCATGCCCCCCACGCTGGCCCCACCCCTCGGTTATGGTGCCAATCTTCTTCTCCAGCCTCTCCCCACCCCCTCTCCTCCCCATCCAGCTTTACACCCTCCACCTGGCTCCCAAAGGGGCCCTTACACTCGACTTACCTCGGATCTGGGTCTGACTTTCTTCCCGCCTCCGCTCCAGGTCCTTCCGGTCATAGTTGAGCCGTTTCAGGCACATAATCCCATAATGTAGACTCACCCTGAGCAGCAGGAGAAGTGGAGTCACGGATGAGTCTTCCAATCCCCCTGGCTGCTGCTCCTACGGGTCCCTCCCCACTGGCTGTGCTCTTCTTGGAAAGGGTGGGGAGCTGATCTGTTCTATTGACTGTTGACCCCCTCAGGAGGTGAGGCATTTTCAACAATAGGCCCTTCCTATTGGCCAGCCTGGAGGGGATACAGGGTTAACTAGCCAAGCCATCTCAGGATCTGAACTTTTCCTGTGGACCATCTCATTGGTGAAAGGGGCACAGAGTGAGGATTTCCTGAGAACTCAGGCTAAAAAGGCCAAGATAAGCCTAGGAATCTCCCATGGCCAATCCCATTGGCCAAAGACTCTGGGGTGGGGCTTCCCTTTGGACTGTACCCATTGGCCAGGCAGCCCCCACCTGTGAAAGCTGTCCACCATCTTGAGTTGGCCCCGGAGCTCCTTCTTGTTAAGGTGATCTAACATTCGGGCATCCACCAGCGACTCCATGAAGTAGCTGCGGTATTGGGGCAGCCCCAGGCTGGGCAGCCAGTCGTTCCCCACCCACTCGTGGTTCATGTCGCCATATGCCAGGATCTGGGGCCATGGGCAGGTGAGGGAGGAATCAGGCCCTCTGGCCCCTTCCCACTTTGCATGAGAGAGGTACAGTCCAACCTCCCAATCCAAGGTTTTTCCCACCCCATAGTAGCACAATGACCAATCTCTGCTCAGGATAATGGACCAATCCAGAGCTGTCTCCTAGTTCTTCATGACTACATATACTCTTGGCTACTCAAACAGTGGTCCTGAGACCTAGAGCATCACCATCACCTATGGACTTCCTGGAATTGCAGAATCTCAGACCTTATGCCAGGCCTACTGAAGTCGGTATCTGCATTTTCACAAGACCCTCGGGTGATTTGAAATATACATTATATTTATTTTTAAATTTCTTTCTTTCTTCTAATTTTATTTTATTTTATTTATCTTTCTCTTTCTGACAGAGTCTGCTATGTCACCCAGACTGGAGTGCAGAGGCACGAGCTCGTGTCACTGCAACCTCCCCATCCCAGGTTCAAGCAATTCTCTTGCCTCAAACTTCGAGTAGCTGGGATTACAGGTACACGCCACCACACCCGGCTGATTTTTGTATTTTTTAGTATAAACGGGGTTTCACCATGTTGGCCAGGCTAGTCTCGAACTCCTGACCTCAAGAGATCCGCCCACCTCAGCCTCCCAAAGTGCTGGGATTACAGGCATGAGCCACTGCGCCCAGCCATATTTGTTTATTTTTTAGAGACAGGGTCTTACTATGTTGCCCAGGTTGACCTTGGCTTCTTGGGCTCAAGCGATCCTCCTGCCTCAGTATTCCAAGTAGCTGGGACTACAGGTGCGTGCCACCCCACTACCCATTAAATTTGGGGAAGCACTGCTTTAACTCTGTCTCACTGCAGTCCAACGTCACTACACCCCCAAGTCAGGACAATGGATTCTTTCAAGGCAGCTCTCCCACTAAGAAAGGGCCATCACTCTTGCAATGTCCTGAAAATACTTGTCTAATGTTATATCTGGCCCAGGACAATATTCCAGATGAGCCCCAAGTCCCTCACTCCTTTCAGCATCAGCACAAAATCCACAGCTCCCCCTGGCTGGAAATATGTGATCTATGACCACAGTCAAACATAATTCCTCCGTGGACAGTCAGCTCATACCTCTTGATTTTTTTGTTTGTTTATTTGTTTGGTTTTTATGAGATGGAGTCTCACTCTGTCACCCATGCTGGAGTGCAGTGGTGCAATCTCGGCTCACTGCAACCTCCACCTCCTGGGTTCAAGCGATTTTCCTGTCTCAGCCTCCCAAGTAGCTGGGATTACAGGCGCTAGTCACTGTGCCCGGCTAATTTTTGTATTTTTAGTAGACACAGGGTTTCACCATGTTGGCCAGGCTGGTCTCAAACTCCTGACCTCAGGTGATCTGCCCACCTCAGCCTCCAAAAGTGCTGGGATTACAGGCGTGAACCACTGCGCCTGGCTGCCTCTTGTTTCTTGAGAACAAAGTGTAGCTCTTCCTCCCCAATTTCTTATTCAGCCTGGCTACCTCACCACCACCACAGCCAATGCTTCCTCCTTGGCCCTGGTACACTGAGCAGTCCATTGTAGGCCCGGCCCCCTCCACTATAGGGACACCGGCTGCTCAGCGTCTCTCCTAAGCTACAGAATCGAAGCCCCTTAGAGTCCCCACAATCCACGATGATGAAATGGTCCATGCATAAGGCTGACTATGCAACAGTCTGGGCTTCCACATCGCATCCCCTCTACCCTCCCCACCACCAAGCCATAATGGAACAGTCCAGAGCCAAGCTTGGCACAGCGCCCCCCCATGGGGATGATGGCATGTTCTGGTGAGGACAGGGGCAGGGCTCGGAGGAGGAGCATCCATGCGTCGTGCACAGCCTGTTCATGCGCTCACGCCCCGCCCCGCGTCCCCTACCTGCTCCCAGCTGATCTCCTTGGTCTCCTGACCCGTTAGTAGGAAGAGGGGAGAGAATGGGTGAGTTAAGGGGCAGGCAGAGGAGGACACAAGGAGCGGACTTAGGGATGGCCACAGACTCGGTCCCTGCCCCCACCCCCAAGGAGGGTTAGTGCCACCCCCAAGGCGGCCGGCAGGGGGCACTCACAGGCTTGGTCGTGGCTGTAAGGGACTCCATCTCCTCGTGTGTCATCCACACGTTTCCTGTGGACTGAGGGGCAGGGAGTATTAATGGATGATGGGAGAGGGCTTCCCGTGGGGGAGAGGAAGGAAGGTGTCCTCCTGAAGGCCCTGGGCCATATGTTTATGTCCCTCCTGCTTTCTGGGACAAGCAGTAACAGAGAAAAAAGGAATGATCCTTGTTATCGGGCACCTGCCATGTACTGGGCAATGTGACTTTGGAGTTGAACAAATTCAGGTTGGAATTGCGACCCTGCCATGCATTTTGCTGTGTGGCCCCGTGCAAATGACGTCACCTCGCTGACCTCACACAGAGGTACAGAATGAGGATTCAAAAGTGGGGGGCAGACACAGCCATGGGGCAAATGTTTAGGGGGTATGGGGGGGGGGTTCACATTTATTGATCTTCTGCTCCCAACAACCCCACGAGTTAGGAATCCATACAAGGATAAAAACATTTATGTATCTCCTGGTGATTGTCAGGCACCAGTCACCGTCCTAGGGTGTGGGATATGGCAAGGGACACAACAGACCCTTTTCGTCGAACTGGGGGAGAAATAATCAACATATTTTAAGTATGTTGGGGAAATTTGAATACAGATTGAATAGTCGATGAAATTAACAACTGTAGCCAATTGCGGTGGCTCACACCTGTAGTCCCAGCACTTTGGGAGGCTGAGGCGGGCACATCACTTTTGGAGTTTGAGATTAGCCTGGCCAACATGGAGAAACCCCGTCTCTACTAAAAATACAAAATTTAGGATGAGAGATGGGGTTTTGCCATGTTGCCCAGGCCGGTAATCCTAGCACTTTGGGAGGCAGAGGCAGGTGGATCACCTGAGGTCAGGAGTTCAAGACCAGCCTGGCCAACACTGGTGAAACCCCGTCTCTACTAAAAATACAAAAATTTGCTGGGCATAGTGGCCTGTGCCTTTAATCTCAGCTACTCAGGAAGCTGAGGCAGGAGAATCGCTTGAACCAGGGAGGTGGAGGTTGCAGTGAGCTGAGATCTCACCACCGCACTCCAGCCCACACACCGCACGGGGCAACAGAGTGAGACTCTGTCTCAAACAAAAAGAAAAAGAATAAGAAATTAACAAGGTGAATGCCCTTAGGTATGATAAAGGATGCGGTGTTTACAAGGAAGAAAAAGACCCACTAGGCCGGGCACAGTGGCTCACGCCTGTAATCCCAGCACTTTGGGAGGCTGAGGCGGGCAGATCACGAGATCGGGAGATGGAGACCATCCTGGCTAACACGGTGAAACCCCGTCTCTACTAAAAAAATGCAAAAAATTAGCCGGGCGTGGTGGCGGGCGCCTGTAGTCCCAGCTACTCTGGAGGCTGAGGCAGGAGAATGATGTGCACCCAGGAGGCAGAGCTTGCAGTGAGCCGAGATCACGCCACTGCACTCCAGCCTGGGCAGCAGAGTGAGACTCCGTCTCAAAAAGAGAAAAAGACCCACTAAAGTAATTTTGGAGGCTAAGCTGTTATGATGTCCTCAAATTACATTCAAGTACAGGTCTCTGAGCATCCCCAACCTGAAAATCTAAAAATCCAAAATGCTCCAAAATTCTAAACTTTTTTTTTTTTTTTTGGATGCAGTCTCTCTCTGTCACCCAGGCTGCAGTACAGTGGGACAATCACAGCCCACCGCATCCTCGATCTCCTGGGCTCATAGGATCCTCCCACCTCAGGCTCCTGAGTAGGTGGGATTACAGGTATGCGCCACCACACCCGACTAATTTTTGTATTTTTAGTAGAGACGGGGTTTCGCCATGTTGCCCAGGCTGGTCTCGAACTCCCGGGCTCAAGAGATTGGCCGCCCAAGGCCTCCCAAAATGCTGGAATTACAGGTGTGAGCCACGGCACTTGGCCCTAAACTTCTTAAGTGCTGACATGAAGCCACAAGAGGAAAATCCTCCATCTGACCTCATGTGACAGATCACAATCAAAATGCAGTCAATACTTTGTTTCATGCACGAAGTTATTTAAAATATTGTATAAAATTCTTTTTAGGCATGTGTATGAGATGCATATGAAACATAAATGAATTTCATGTTTAGGCTTGGCTCCCATCCCCAAGATATTTCATTTATATGTAAATATTTTTTTTAAAAAAACTTTTTAAAATCAGAAATTCTAAACACTTCTGGTCCCAGGTATTTCAGGTAAGGGATACTCAACCTGTACTCCCCACTCCTGCCACCCCACACACACAACAGAGCAAGTACAGCAAAAGGTTGAGAACTGCTGAACTGGGTACACATGATATCCTGTATGTTTGAAATTTCTCGTAATAAAAAGTTGAAACGAGGGCCGGGCGCAGGGGCTCACGGCTGTAATCTCAGCACTTTGGGAAGCCGAGGCGGGCGGATCACCTGAGGTCGGGAGTTCAAGACCAGCCTGGCCAACATATCAAAACCCTGTCTCTACTAAAAATACAAAAATTAGCCGGGCATGGTGGCAGACACCTGTAATCCCAGCTACTCAGGAGGCTGAGACAGGACAATGGCTTGAACCCGGGAGGGAGGGATTGCAGTGAGCCAAGATCGCGCCATTGCACTCCAGCCTGGACAACAAGAGCAAAACTTTGTCTCAAAAAAAAAAAAAAAAAGTTGGAATGAAAAGATAAAATAATTAGAAGGCAATAAATGCTATGGGGAAAATTAGAAGGTGCTGATATGCTGGAATGATGGGGGAAACTAGTTTAGCTGACAAGGAAAGCTTCTTGGAGGTGGTGACATTTGAGTGGGACAGCAAATGCCGAGGAGAGGGAGAGAGTCAGGGAAGGATGTGGCCTGGGCCCCTCCTGGAGTACCACATGGACCACAGGCCAAGTCGGGAGCAGAGGGGAGGCTGAGGGGGTGAGAGCCAATGAGAAGCAGGGTCGTGGGACAGAGGAGTGAGCAATCCCAGGATTGGCTAGACTGAGGGCAAGAGGCGGGGCCCTGAGGAAGCAAAGGCTGGAATTGGCCAACGGACACTCACAGTGCGAGAGGAGGCGGGGGCCGAGGGCGAGGTGAGCGAGACCATCTCCTGGATGGCGAGGCGAAGCTTAAGTCTGTGCAGCGGGTTGCTGATGCCGATCTCGCGCTGGATCTCTGTGTCTGACAGGTTGGCCATGATGGCACCGCTCTTGACATTGGCCCGGCAGGCGGCCACGTACCAGGCAGGCATGCCTACCCACAGCTGCAGCGGAAGGACAGATGGACAGAGGGGACAGAGGAGGAGAAAACCGGAGAGATGGGGGGACAGGGAGGTGGGGACAGGCAAGCGGGGGTGGGGGGTGAAACAGTGACGTGGGAAAGTTCGCAGGGAGAAGAAATAGGACAAGGAAAAGAGACGTGGACGAGATGAGGAAGAGTCCAAGGAGACAAATGGCGGGGCGGCGGGGGAAAAGAGAGAGAAAAGACAGAAAAGAAAAAGAGAAAGAAAAGAAAAAGAAAGAAAGAAAGAAAGAAAGAAGAAAGAGAAGGAAAGAAAAGAAAAGAAAGAGAGGGTGGGGAGAAACAGGAAGTGGGAGACAGGGAGACATCGGCAGGGCGATCGGAAACATGAGAAATATGGGGGATGACAAAAGCGTGGTCAGAGATGGTAATCGTGCCGAAAAATAGAGACAGAGAATCCAGAAAGAGAGAGTAGAGAGAACGACAGGAGACCATGACCCAGGTGGGCAAGGCCAGAGCGGCAGGGGCGGAAGGGGAAGGAGAAGGAGAAAGAAGCTGTTTAGATGAAGGGGAAGGCTGGGCCCTCCTGGGTCCTCACCTGCCCGGCCCATGGCCACCCCCACCTCTGGGCTAGAAGCAGGGTGGCGCCAGGAGGACCAGGCAGCCCCTACCAGTAGGGCTGTCACAGGGGTTGAGGACCAACAGTCAGGGCATTTCTGGGCCCCAGTACCTCCAGCCAGGACACCACGGTGGGCCCGTCCCAGGCAGCAAAAGGCAGGCCCTGGCGGCAGGCCTCCTCCAGGAGTTCATGCCTGCAGGGGTGAAGGGGCCAGGATAGAAGCTGTCGGGGGTGGAGACCCCCTACTCTGTGGATGGTCCCCATCACCACACACCCACACACACACACACACACACGCACGCACCTTTTATGAATGTATAAAACACGGCAGAAGGTCAAAAAATACATGTGAATCTAAATCCTCTCCCCCCAACCCCTATCAAAAGAGAGAAAAAAGAAAAACAAAAAATATAAATTAAAAAAACACAAAAATTAAGAAAGAAAAAATAAAAACTCTGGGAGCTCCTGGGTTTCCAGGAAAGCAAGTTCGGGGTCACGGACACCCCCTCCCAGCATTGAATTCTCATTTCTGTTCACCACCACTGCTGCACACCCACACTCTCTCACACACACACTCTCACACTCGCGGGCACACACTCATGCACACTCACAATCACACACACTTTCATACACACACATACACTCACACACACTCTCACACGCAGGCACACACTCATGCACACTCACACGCACACACACTCTCACACTCACACACACACTCTCACTAACACACATACCACACACACTGTCGTCACTCACACCACACTCACACACTCTTACACTCACACACTCTCACACTCACACTCTCATACACACACTCATACACACACACATATTCTCACTAACACACATACCACACACACACAGTCGTCACTCACACCACACTCACACTCTCACACTCACACATTCACACACACACACTCACTTCCTCTTGTTCCTTCGGTCCTTGTCTCCTGGGCCTGTCAGCTTGGCTAGTCCCAGAGGGTCAGTGGCCAGTGTCTCATCTGAGGGTGTTCCAGCTGGGGGCAGGGAGGGGTTGAAATTTGGAAAATCTCAAGGAGGAGGCAGAATCTTTCACGCTGGAGGTGATGAGGAAAATGCAGGAAAGGCAGAGGCCCTGAGGGAGTAGTGAGTGAGGCCACATCGGGGAAGTGATAAAGCCAGACAAGCGCCCATGAATCGGAGTCATCCCCAAAATACGGCTGGATGCACTGGGCTGTCCTTGGTAAGGTGGCAGTGGTGTGCTGGTAAATGCCTAACAACTGGCTCCTTGGGAAGGCAGAAGGGAATCCCTGATTTGTAGCATTTGTCCATTTCCGTGGTGTAAATAATCCCACCATGACCAATTTCAAGCTACCAGTGTGATATCAGCCAATTCCTGAAATAGCGGATCTCCTGAGCCAGTGAGAGCAGGCTCCAGCACACCACAGGAAGGTGCCCTGCCTTGAGGATGCCCCACCCTCTTCCTCTGTTTAAAAAATAGGTGACCAGGCGCGGTGGCTCACACCTGTAATCCCAGTGCTTTGGGAGGCTGAGGCGGGTGGATCACTAGGTCGGGAGATCAAGACCATCCTGGCTAACATGGTGAAACCCCATCTCTACTAAAAATACAAAAAACTAGCCGGGTGTGGTGGCGGGCGCCTGTAGTCCCAGCTACTCGGGAGGCTGAGGCAGGAGAATGGCATGAACACGGGAGGCAGAACTTGCAGTGAGACGAGATTGCGCCACTATACTCCAGCCTGAGCGATGAAGAGAGACTCCGTCTCAAAAAAAAAAAAAAAAAAAAAAAGCAAATGAGTCTGTAATCCCAGCACTTTGGGAGGCAGAGGCTGGTGGATCACCTAAGGTCAGGAGTTCAAGACCAGTCTGGCCAACATGGCGAAACCCTATCTCTACTAAAAATACAAAAAAAAAAAAGGTAGTCTGTCATGGTGGTGGGTGCCTGTAGTCCCAGCTGCTCAAGAGGCTGAGGCAGAAGAATTGCTTGAACCCAGGAGGTGGAAGTTCCAGTGAACCAAGATCGTGCCACTGCACTCCAGCCTGGGTGACAGAGCGAATCTCCGTCTCAAAACAACAACAAAACCCAAAAAAAAAAAAACAACCAAAAAAATAGGTAAAGGAAATCAATTCATTTACCCACTCAGTCACCCAAGCAGGCCCCAGAGTGCCCTCTCCTTTTCCCTCCTCCTCCTGCCTACCTTGGCAAGCTGTGTTCCTTCCAAATTCTAAATAAATCACCAAATGAATGAAGACATGAATGAATGTCAAGTGAACATACAAAGAAGGAGAAAGAAAGGAAGGGAGGAAGGAACACAGGAGGGAAGGGTTAGAGTGAGGTACTCACCCAGAGAAGAGCTGTCCCGGCCTGGGGGTCCCATTCGTCCCTTCTCTTTCTTGCCAAAGAGACGGCCTATGGATGACTTGATGCTCTTCTTCTTGGGGGCTTTGTGTAGGGAGTCTGGGGTGCCCTCACTGGGAAAGAAGGAGAGAATGAGAGCATATCCTGGCTGGGATGCCTCCTCTCCTCCCAAGTCCTTGTCCACCCCCTTCTCATCTTCCCAAACCAGCCTCTCCCTGTCCCTATCCCTTGTCCCTGCTGACCTTCCCCGTGAGGGTCCCCCATCTTCCAGGGACCCTGCCTGCAGTGCCAAGGCCTGGGTCATTCTTTCAAGACGGGCAGAGCGGGGAGTGGGTGGTGGGGTGTCTCCTGGGATGGCCGGCCCCTCCCCTCGTGGAGCACCAGCTTCGTCCTTAGGGACATGATTCTGAGGACAGAGGGCACAGATGCTGGACTGAGTTCAAGGAGTCATGTCAGGGGCGCTTTAGTAACTGAGATGTCTGCTGAGGGGTGTGTGGGGTGGCCCTGGTTTAGAACAGTATCCAAAGGTAGTCTAGCTCAAGTGAGGGTGAGTTGCAGAAACTTTTTTTTTTTGAAATGGAGTTTCACTCTGTCACCCAGACTGCAGTGCAATGGCACGATCTCGGCTCACTGCAACCTCTGCCTCCCAGGTTCAAGAGATTCTCCTGCCTCAGCCTCCCAAGTAGCTGAGATTAAAGGCATGTGCCACCACGCCTGGCTAATTTTTTTTTTTTTTTTTTTTTTTTTTGAGACAGAGTCTCACTCTGTCGCCCAGGCTAGAGTGCAGTGGCGTGATCTCGGCTCACTGCAAACTCTGCCTCCTGGGTTCACGCCGTTCTCCTGCCTCAGCCTCCCGAGTAGCTGGGACTACAGGCGCCCGCCACCACGCTGAGCTGATTTTTTGTATTTTTAGTAGAGACGGTGTTTCACCGTGTTAGCCAGGATGGTCTCGATCTCCTGACCTCACGATCCGCCTGCCTCGGCCTCCCAAAGTGCTGGGATTACAGGTGTGAGCCACCGCGCCCGGCCCAGAAACTTTTTAAAATCCTATGCAGAAACTTGATGCGTGAGAAATAAAAGTAGACCAGATCTGACTAAAGTGAAAGTTAGGGTTCAAGAACCCAGTGACTCCGCCTCCCCTTTGCTCTTTGAGTTTGAACCTTTAGGGAAAGCTAAGGTTGCTTTGGAAAACCACTGCTATGAGGGGTTACTGTTGTTCACTGCGGAGCCCTGCTTCTGACCTCTCCCCATCCCCCTACTAGGCTGGGGAGACTTCAGAACACTCACAGCCTTGTCGGTGCCCTCACGGGCAGGGCTAGGGGGTGCCAGGCGGGGAGTTGAGTGGCCAGAGCTGGGAGGGGAGGGGCTGGCAAGGGTAGAGGTGGTGAGGGAGGGGGGCAGGGAGCAGCTGCTGCGGTAGCGGCCCAACGAGTCCAAGCCAGAGCTGGACACCCGGCTCTCCAGCTCCTCTGCCCTCTGTTCTGTTGTCTCCTTCTCCTCTTGGATCAGCCTGAGGAGGGAAATAGGGGAAACTGGGTAAGCGGCCGCAGCAGACAGTGGGAGAGGGAATCTGGGAGCACAAGGGGCCAGAAAGCCTTGGTGGGACGAGGGGAATTCTGGGGAAGGTGCAATGACATCAGAGGGCTTTGGTGGGTTTCTGAAGGACTCCTGGGCTCAAGGAGAGTCAAGGAGTCCTGATAGTCTCAGGAAGTCATTGCAGGATTAGGGCTGTCAAGGTGATCAAGGTCTGCATCAGGGTGGCCCTGATGATAGTGGTTTGGAAAATCATGAAGGGATTACTGTGGACAAAAGGACAAGTTCAAGGTGGACTGTAAGAGCAAGGTCATAACAGGAGCAGTGTGAGATCAGGGACTCAGGTCACTCTAGGATCTGGGAAGGGCATGGAGTCATTCAGTATGGAAGGTGGTGGTCACGGTATATTTGCCGAAGGCTCATGGGGAGTGCGTTATAGCAGAATTGCTGAATATGGTCATTACTGGTGAATCGGGGTAGACGTTACATCATTGGGGGCTTCTTAATAAGTTGGGGACGTTTTTTATATTAGAAATTCTTAGTATATGGAGTTGAAGTTTTTATTTGTTTGTTTTTTGAGACAGTCTCGCTCTGTCGCCCAGGCTGGAGTGCAGTGGCACAATCTCGGCTCACTGCAAGCTCCGCCTCCCGGGTTCATGCCATTCTCCTGCCTCAGCCTCCCCAGTAGCTGGGACTACAGGTGCCTGCCTACATGCCCAGTTAATTTTTTGTATTTTAGTAGAGATGGGGTTTCACCATGTTAGCCAGGAGGGTCTCGATCTCCTGACTTCGTGATCCGCCTGCCTCGGCCTCCCAAAGTGCTGGGATTACAGGCGTGAGCCACCGCGCCCGGCCTGGAGGTGAAGTTTTTGATTAGGGCATTAGGATGAGATTCTTGGTGTTTGAGGTTGGGAACCTTGTGTTGTCTTGAGATTCTTAGAGTAGTGGGAGACTCTGGGCACTTGTTATGTGAAACCACAAAATTGATGGCATAATGGAAGATTCTTGATGCATTGAGAGGAACTGGGGTATTTTGGGGTGCAGTCTTTGGTGTGTCAGGGAATGGTGAGTACTGGCTGGGGGTATATGTGTAGGTAGCACATAGAAGACTTCTGAGTGTATCTTAGGGGATGCCTGGACAGTGGAGTGAGTGTTGGGCTGGAAGAATTCCTGTGGATGGTGTAACAGGAGATGGACTCAGGCTTTCAGGCCTCCAGAGCCAAAAGGGCTGTGGAGTCAGCTCAGGTAGGGCAGGGTGGGCCAGGGCGGGGCCAGGGCTCACTTGATCTCCTTGTTGATGGCCTCCAGCTGCTCCTGAAGCATGATGGCCAGCGTCTGCACGTCAGCCTGCCCACTGGGGGACAGCAGCTCAGCCCCAAACATCCCCTCTGCCTCTTCCTCATCTGAGCCGTCCAGCTCCCCAGGGAATGGGGGTGGTATGGAGCCCGCAGGGGCAGACCGCTCCCAATCCTGTCCCTGTGTGGGGACAGAGCGACATCAGGTGGGTGGGGGCCAAGGTTAGTGCTGGGTCTTGGCTCATGATCCTGACCTTTCCTGACCTCACTGATGCTTTTCCCAGCCCATCTTTATTTCTTTTTATTTTTATTTTTTCTTGAGACAGTGTCTCTCTCTGTCGCCCAGGCTGGAGTGCAGTGGCGCAATCTCAGGTTACTGCAACCTCTGCCTCCCAGGTTCGAATGATTCTTCTGCCTGTCTCCTCAGTAGCTGGGATTACAGGTGCCCGCTACCATGCCCGGCTAATTTTTTCATTTTTCCTAGAGACGCCATTTTGGCAAGGCTGCTCTCGAACTCCCGACCTCAAGTGATCTGCCTGCCTCGGCGCCAGCAAGTGTTGGGATTACAGGCATGGACCACCCTGCCCAGCCTCCGACTTCTTCTCTTGACAGGCCCCTGTCCTTGATCCCTCCCCAAACCCTTTCCAAGCCACGCCCACACCCATGACTCCACTCCTGCCCCTGATTCCCATGACTCAGCTGGCTCCTGTTCCTCACCTAACCCCACCTACTCTGGGATTCCATACGCCCCTCCCAGTCCCATCATTACTCTCGGGTTCTCACCAGGTGGCAGGACATCCACAGGAGGAGACATCCAGGCAAGAGGGTTGCAGGGAAGGAGAGAAGAAAGGGTGAGTGGGTGAGGCCAGGAGATCCTGCCTCTCAACTCAGCTTCCTCCCGGAGTCCCACGGATTTAGCTCCACTTCCTACCGCTGCCCACCCAAGCCCTGCTCAGTCCAGGCTCCAGAGGCAGCTGCTGACCTTGGAGGGCTCCTCCTTGACCCCCGACCAGCGGCCCCTCTTGCCTGCCCGACCACTGCCAGCCACATAGGGATCCAGGTGGGCACCAGAAGGTAATGTGGGTGCCTGAGAGTAACGGAGCTCCAGGGCACTGCCAGGAAGAGACCTGTGGGCATGAGGAAAGCAGTCAGGGACCAAGGGGTCAGGAAAAGGGCACAGAGGTAAGGGGTCACAGAGACAGATCTAGGGCCAGGGCCCTGAAGTCAGGGTCAAGGGGCCAGGCCTGGTGACTCAGGCCTGTAATCCCAGCACTTTGGGAGGCCGAGGTGGGCAGATCACTTAAGGTCAGGAGTTCGAGACCAGGCCAACATGGTGAAGCCCCGTCTCTACTAAAAATTAAAAAATTAGCTGGACATGGTGGTGGGTTCCTGTAGTCCCTGCCACTCTAGAGGCTGAGGCAGGAAAATCACTTGAACCTGGGAGGCAGAGGTTGCAGTGAGCTGAGATCGTGCCACTGCACTCTAGCCCGGGCAACAGAGCGAGACTCTGTCTCAAAAGAAAGAAAAAGTAAATAAATAAAGTCAGGGTAAAAAAACAGAGGGGGCTAAGCGTGGTGGCTCACATCTGTAATTCCAGCACTTTGGGAGGCCAAGGCAGGAGGATCACTTGAGGTCTGGGGTTCCAGACCAGCCTGGCCAACATGGTAAAACCCCGTCTCCACTAAAACTACAAAAATTAGCCGGCTGGGGTGGCGCACGCCTGTAGTCCCAGCTACTCGGGTGGTTGAGGGACGAGAATCGCTTGAACTCAGGAGGTGGAGGTTGCAGTGAGCCGGAACCGTGCCACTGCATTCCAGCCTGGGCGACAGAATAAGACTCTGTCTCAAAAAAAAAAAAAAAAGAAAAAAAAAAAAACCCAGGGGGGTCAGTAGAAATCTCGGGAGGATAGGAAGTGGGGATTAGAAGGGAGGAGCTTGGCCAACGGGGCTCCATGGTGGAGGCAGGGCAGGAGGGCTGCTGTCACCTGGAGTAGGAGGATGGTGGCCTCCCCCGCAGCTGGTCGATCTCCATCTGCATTCGCTCCATTTCGGCCAAGAGCTGCTCCTGGGGGCCGGTGTTGGAGGTGTCGGGTTAGAATCTGCTCCGCCCAAGAGGCACAGCCCCTGCCAGACTTGCGGACCCTAGCCTGGCAAACACTGCCCCAACTTCCTCCTCCTGTCCCCTCAGGGCCCCCTACCTTGTTTAGCAGCAGCTCATCCTGAAGCTTCTTCATGTTGGCTATCTCCTCGCTCAGGGAGTTCTGTGGAGACAGAGGTGAAGTGAGGGAGTGGGACCTGAGAGGGGCACGCCCCTGGGGCTGCAGGCAGCTCCCAATGCACACAGACAGGCCTGAGGGGACCCAAGAGGACTGAGATGGACAAATGGTGAGTTTCGGGGGAGCAGGGACAACGATGTTTCTGGGGAGAGAAGACCCCGGATGCAACACCCTGTGCAATCTCAGAGGGTTCAGGGTTTGGGGGTCCATGGGATTGGAGGCTTTGGGAAAAGTCAAGGACTTGAGGCATGGGTGCCCCAGAATTCGGCTCTTGGAACGTCTAGAATAGGTGAAAAAGCGGCTCTGGGCAATACAGCAGAGAAGGCTGCCCAACTCAGGATGCCGGGGTTTAGGGAGGCCTCCGATAACAGATCTGAGAGAAAGGCCTGGGGCCTCAGGATTCCAGCAAGAGGTAGTCCCAGATTTCCGCGTCCCGCAGTCCTGGATGGGGGGCGCACCTTCTCCTCCAGCGCCCCCATGCGCTCCTTGAGGTGAAGCTGTAAGCGCTCGTTGGACTCGCTCAGCAGCTTGTCCACCGTCTCGGACAGCCGCTTATTGTGGTCATCGTTCATCTTCTCCCGCTGCCGGGCCTGTGCAAAGCAGAGCGGGGCGGGCGTGCTCAAGCCCACCCTGCCCAGACCACCGCCCTTGCTCTAAGCCCCGCCCCCGGGCCCCCAGCCTCATTAAGCTCCGCCCCTGCCTCGAAGCCACACCCTCTGCGCTGTCTTCCGCCCCCTCACCCGTTGCAGCTCTTGATTCTTCTCTTCCAGCTGGGCCTCCAGCTGCCGAAGCCGCTCCTCGAAATTCCCATGACGTTCCTCAGCCTAGAGGATGGAACTCATGGCGTGTGACTTACCCTTCCAGGATCAGTCAGGCTCCGAGCCCCACCTCCTCCAAGGTGGAGCTCCAGGCCCCGCCCCCACAGCGCCAGGCTCCTCCCCTGCAGCTATGAGTCAGGCCCCGCCCCTGCGCCTAGTCCACTTTTTCAGGACCTATTCCTTCCCTCTCAGGTTCCAGGCCACCCGTCCTTTCAGTCCAGGCTAGAGAACCCCGCTCCCATCCGTCCCGCGTGCAAACCTCCAGGCCCTCCTCATTCCAAGTCCTGTCCCTTTCCCAGCCCCTAGGCCCCACACTTTCCCCCAAATCCAGGGTTCTGACCTCGCTCCTACCCCTCCAGATTCGCGACCCTGCCTCTTCTAGGCCCCACTCCTTCCCCCACACAAGGTCGCGACCCAAGTCCTCCCCGCACCTTGTTGAGCGCCGCCACGCGCTGCGCTAGCTGCGCCTCTATCTCGGGCAAAGTCTCCGCCTTCTGCAGCGTCTGCTGCAGCTTCTGCTTGGCGTCGTCCAACCACTCAGCCAGCTGACGGCTCTTCTCTTCACTCTGGGGGAGGGAGAGGCAGGCGGAGGGGACGGGCTGCGTCACCTGGGCCCCGGCGCCGCCCCATCGCCCCTCCCGGGCTGCGCCCCCACCTGCCGATACAGTGACTCCTTGCTAGCTAACTCGTTCTCCAGTTTGTCGTTGGCGTCGTGCAGAGACGTGGCCTCGCGCTGGGCGCTCAGGTAGCGCTTCTCCAGCGTCGTAATCCGCTCCTCCATATCTTCCCGCTGCGCCAGCGCCTGCGGAGGTGGCAAAGGGCCCTGTGGACTGCGAGCCCCTGGGGGAGCGGATGGGGCATCCCCTTGTTTCCTGGTAAACAAAGTGCCCTGACACAGGAGTCAGAATGGTGGTATCACACCTGCTAAGAGCTCCCAGGACTAGCCCATCTTAAGTCCCTGCCACCTGCGAGTTAAAATGGTGGTGCTACACCTCCCATGAGCTTCTAGAACGCTGCAGGCTCAGATCCTCTAGGTGCAGAGGATCTGAGGCCTGTGGGATGTGAAGTCTCCACTCCAGCCCTTTCCTCAAAACCCAGGGCTTGGGTTTTTCACTAATTTCTGGCATAGAGCAGACTTAGAATCAAAGAGCAAGTGTCCTGTGGTCTCATGGGAAATAAGGATCCCTTCTACCTAGAAGACAACACCTCCCAAGAACTACCACGGTACCAGAGGCTTAGAATCCCGAACCCCAAAAGAGGTGCTCCAAGGTCTCATGGGAGATGGAACCTCATCTGGTAGCCCACGTGGTGGGGCTACATTTCCCAATAGCCCCAGTGGCTATTCAGGCTTTAAAAAAATCCCAGATGAAGACTCTCTCTCTCTTTCCTCTTTTTTTTTGAGAGAGAGAGTCTTGCTCTGTCTCCCAGGCTGGAGTGCAGTGGGGGTGATCTTGGCTCACTGCAACCTCCACCTCCTGGGTTCAAGCAATTCTCCGGCCTCCGCCTCTCGGCCTCCGCCTCTCGAGTAGCTGGGATTACAGACACCCGCTACCACGCCTGGCTAATTTTTGTATTTTCAGTAGAGACAGGGATTTCACCATGTTGGCCAGGCTAGTCTTGAACTCCTGACCTCAGGTAATCTGCCTGCCTTGGCCTCCCAAAGTGCTGGGATTACAGGCGTGAGCAACTGCGCCCGGTCTCTTTTTCTTTTTCTATTTTTTTCTTTTTCTTTTTTTAGCGGAGTTTCACTCTAGCACCCTGGCTGGAGTACAGTGGTACGGATCTCAGCTTACTGCAACCTCCACCTCCCAAGCTCAAGTGACTCTTATGCCTCAGCCTTTCTAGTAGCTGGGACTAAAGGCACCCGCCACCACTCCCGGCTATTTATTTTTTAAAGTAGAGACGGGGTGTCACTATGTTGTCCAGGCTAATCCTAGTGCTCACTCTTCTTTCTCATCCACTGCCTTCAAGAATCCAGGTCCACATTTCCCAGCAGCGCCCTGGGGTCACCAGGATTAGGATAAAGCGGCCTAAGCCAGGAAGGGGTGAAATACCCACAAAAGATGCCATTTAGAGGCTCGGTGCAGTGGCTCACGCCCATAATCCCAGCACTTTGGGAAGCCAAGGCGAGCGGATCACTTGAGGTCAGGGGTTTGAGACCAGCCTGGCCAATATGGTGAAACCCCATTTCTACTAAAGATTAAAAAAAAAAAAAAAAAAAAAAATTAGCCAGGTATGGCAGCGCACGTCTGTAGTCCCAGCTACTCGGGAGACTGAGGCAAGAGAATCACTTGAACCAGGAGGCAGAGGTTGCAGTGAGCCGAGATTGCACCACTGCACTCCAGCCTGGGTGACAGAGCGAGACTCCATCTCAAAAAAAAAAAAAAAAAAAAGGCTGGGTGTGGTGGCTCACACCTGTAATCCCAACACTTTGGGAGGCCGAGGCGGGTGGATCACCTGAGGTCAGGAGTTCAAGACCAGCCTGGCCAACATAGTGAAACCCCGTCTCTACTAAAAATAAAAAATAAAAAATAAATTAGCCAGGCGTGGTGGCGGGCACCTGTAGTTCTAGCTACTTGGGAGCCTGAGGCAGGAGAATCACTTGAACCCAGGAAGCAGAGGTGGCAGTGAGCCGAGATCATGCCACTGCACTCCAGCCTGGACGACACAGCCAGACTCTGTCTCACAAAAGGAAAAAAAAAAAAAAAAAAATCCATTTAGAGGCACCAGAGAAGGACCCAAAGTTAGGTAACAAAGTAATTACGAGCAGTTATGGAGTGTGTACTCTGCGCCACAGGCTCACCCTCTGATGAGAATCATACATCTCCTTTCACAGGTAAGGAAACTGAATCTCAGAGAGGAGGAGTCACCCCGCCTGTGGACTGAATCGAGGTTCTGCCATTCATGAGCAATGCGCGAGGGAGAGCGCTACGGAAAGGTGAGGGACTGAGGGCAGCCCACCTCCCTGGGGCCTCACCTCCTTGAGGTCGCGCTGCAGCTTGGAGTTGGCTTCCTCCGCCTTGCCCAGCTCGCGGTGCGCAGTGCCCAACTCCTCCTCCAGCTGGCTCATCTGACGGCACAGCACCGCCAGGCGCTCCCGCAGCTGGCACACCTCGGCGCGTTGCCGCTCCAGGGCCTCCTCCAGCTCTGCTGTGCGCCGGTTGGAATCCCCGCCAGGACCCAGGCCATTGGCAAGAGTCTGGAGTGAGGGAAGCAAGGGACAAGATCTCAGAGTGTCTCCGAAGACACAGAGGAAATCCAAGGAGAAAGTCAATCAGCTGAAAGGAGATCAAAGATCAATATGGACCATGCTGGTCAGAGTCCACAGGGGTCAGTGAAGGAGGTCACAGAAGTTAGCTAGGTGACCTGAATCAGAGGTCAAAGCTCTGTGACAGTCTTAGAGGTGCATCCATCTTAGGGCCCATGAGGATTATGCTAAACATGACAGACACCATAACAAAGTCAGAGAGTTGAATGGAGGTCACAGGGAGGGACTTCCATGTCTCACCTGCCCATCCCCATCCTTGCCCGGCTCTTCCAGCCCTGACCGCCGCCTAGACAGCTGCTCTCGAAGGTTCAGAGTCTGGAAGTGTGAAAGGGGAATCAGAGCACAGGGGCTCCCTGAACCCCCAGCTCTACTTCTCACTGGCACTGGCCCTCTAAGCGGATAGGCGGCCCCATTTGAGATGCCTCCGGTCGTGCTGCGGCCATGCCTACCCCACGGTTTACCCTTAGGCCCCGTCCCTCCTTATATCCCTCCTTAGCTGCCACCACGGAGGGCGTCTACCCTTACTCTTCCCCTTAGCCTCCTGGGCAAAGTTTCCGCTTTAGCCCCGCCTTTCCCCATCCAATCACTTCCTCCTTAGTCCCAGCCTGAGCCCCAGTCCCTGGTTCTACCCTTAATCTCACTCTCACTGGGAGGTTCCCTCCGTAGCACTGCTGTGTGCCCACTTAGGAACCCCACTGGTTTCTCTCCATAGTCCATCCCCATTGGTTGTCCGCCGTAGTCCTGCCCCAATAGATTCTTTCTGGAACCCACCCAACCGGCTCCGCCCCATGTGCAGCCCCTTAGCCCCTCCGCTTGGATTCAACCTCCCCTTCTTGGCCACACCCACACCTCCTGATTGCTCAGTTCCAGCTCCTCCTCGAGCACTGCCACGCGCTCCAGCGCCATCCGCAGCCGCTCCCGGACCTGGGGATGGGGCAGGGCAATAGTCAGCTGGAGACCAGACCCAATTGAGGACAATTGCCCCTGGCCCAGAACACCCCTGGGACGGATCCGATAGGGCAGCCTTGGGGCTCCTGTCTCCATAACGGGTATGCAGCCGCAACCAGCTATCCAGTCTGCCCCATCCACTGGTAGCCCCCATCCTGGTTTATTTTTCTGCTATCAACCAATCAGGTTCCAGTCTATGTAGCCTGTCCCAATCAATCACAGTCAACATTCTTCCAACTCAGAACATCCCCAACCAATCACGGCCAGAATCTCTCCCACTCAGAACAGCCCCAGTCAACTATGGGTTTCCATTCTCCACCCCTGCTCTTCTAATTCTCATACCTTCTCATCCAGGGCCTTGTGGTGCTCGAAGAGAGACTTTAGAGCCTTGAGTACTTCTACCTCCGAGGAGACCCCACCCGGGGACTGGGCCTGGCGCTTCACCACGGTCATGCGCAGTGACCTCTCGTGCCTGGACACCAGGCACTCCAGGTGTTCCAGGAGCAGCTACAGGCACACGGCATGGGGTCAAGGAAAAGAGGCAAGGGAAAAGGGGCAGAGTTGAGAAAAAGGGTGACAGGTAGGGCGGACACATGGAGGAAAAGATGGAGCCAAATAAAGGAGCACGGAGAGAGGTCAGGAAAAGAGAGAAGGTCGGGGTCAAGGAAGGGGTGGTACAGAAGAGAGAAGAGAAAAATTATAGAGACAGGGAGGAAGGAGTGGGACCAGAGTGGCAGACCAGCCAGGAAGTGGGAGCAGGGAAGAGGAGAAGGCAGAAAGGCGAGATGGGGGAAAAAAATAGGTCAGGCTGCCACACTGCGAGGCCCCGCCCCCCACTTCAACACCACGAGGCCCCGCCCCACTTAGGCCCCGCCCTCAACACTCCTCACCCGCGTGTTGTTCCGTTCCGCCTTCAGCTCTGCAATCTCTTCCTCCCTCTCCAGCAGCTGCTCCCGACATAAGTTCAGCTCCTTTGTCAGAGCTGCAAACTCCTGTCCAGACATTGGCAGGATCCCGACATTCAGCTCAATCCTTTCCCTATCTCCTTCATTCCCTGGGACTGGAAGTTTGAAGGTCCCGCCCTCCCTGCTAAGTCCCGCTCTCCCTTGCCACTCAGGCCCCGCCCATTAATAGCAAGCCTCGCCCAGACTCCTCCCTTCCAGGCGCCAAGCCCGGCCCCTTCCGGACAGCCTTCTTCCCTGAGGCCCCGCCCCTCAGGCCCCGCCCCTTCCCCGCCCAGACCTGGGGCAGCGCGATGCTGAGCTGACGCTGCAGCGAGTCCTTCTCGTGGCCAAGCTCGCGCAACCGCAGCTGCGCTGTAGCCAGCCCGTCCTGTGCCTCGCGCAGCGTCTCCAGCAGGCGCTCGCGCTCCGTGAGCATCGTGACCATGAGGCGCTCCAGCTCCCCGCCCGCCTCGTCCGGGCCCAGCGCCGAGCCCCGCCGGCCATCCTCGCTGATGGTGGGCATCACCTCGCACATCATGGCGGCGGTGCGGGCCTGCGGGGCGGGGAGGGGCAAGGAATAGACCGGCCTTGTCAAGGCACAACAGAGAAACTGAGGCACGGCCACTCGGATACCATGTAGGAGAAACAGTTGGGGCAAACCAAGCACTGCACAGAAGAAACTGAGGCCCAGGCACTCTGATCATGACACAGGGAAACAGGCACCGTCACCCTGTCACCCCACCAGGGAAACCAAAGATTGGCCGGGAGGTGCTGCCAGAGGAAACTGAGGCCTATTCTTCTTTTTTCTTTTCCTTTTTTTTTTTTTTTTTTTTTTTTTTGTTGTTGTTGAACTGGAGTGCGGTGATGCGATCTCGGCTCACTGCAACCTCCACCTCCCGGGTTCCGGTTCAAGCAATTCTCCCTCAGCCTCCCGAGTAGCAATTCTCCCTCAGCCTCCCGAGTAGCCGAGTAACTGGGATTACAGGAACGCGCCACCACGCCCAGCTAATTTTTGTATTTTTAGTAGAGACAGGGTTTCACCATGTTGGCCAGGCTGGTCTTGAACTCCTGACCTCGTGATCTGCCCGCCTTGGCCTCCCAAAGTGCTGGGATAACAGGCGTAAGCCACCGTGCCTGACCTTTTTTTCTTTTTTTTTTTTTTTTTTTTTTTTTGGTAGAGACAAGGTCTCACTATGTTGCCCAGGACTCAAGGGATCCTCCTGCCTCGGCATCCCAAAGTATGCCATCATGCCTGTGCCATTGCTCTTAGGAAAACAGCCCTGGCTACCTGGGTGAGAGGATTTGGGAAAACTGAGGTCAGACTCCATCAGACATTGGCAGTAAACCTAAGCCTAGCCCAGTTAAAGGTACCAAAGCTGGGTGACCCTGGCATCGTGTGAGTGAATGTGGAGAACATCAGTTTCTATCTAGTCTGGCTCTACTAAGTATCCCCCTCAACCTACTGCACGGGTAGGAAAACTGAGGCCCAGACCAGAACCATGCCTTAAGAATGCCAAAGGGCCAGGGACCCAGGATTAGGTCACTAGGATGTGGTTACCTGTATAATGTCACAGAGTTGGTCTCACCTACTAGCCAGCCCAACTCCGCCTACTTCAATTTCCTTCAGGCCCCTCCTCCCCCAGGCCCCTGGGTGCACAGCTCCTCCGCCAGGACCCAGGAGTTTCGGGATGCTTCCCCCAACTCCAGCCCCAGCCCTCTTGGGGCTATACCCAAGGGCAGGGGACAAGGAAGGGGCGGGGTTTCTGGGGCAGGAAGGCGGGACTTGGGTGCCTGGAACTAGGGACAGGGCGGAGATGAAGCCAGGCCCACTGAACCGCTCCCTCCACACACATCAGGTCCGACGGGTCCAGCTGGCCCGGCCGAAAGCAGGAGGGACTTTCACTCAGTTCCTTCTTTTCCTTCTCCCCCTGCGGGCAGCGCATAACCGGTTCTCACCGTGGATAATTCCCAGCCCCGCCCAGTATGCGGACTATGTCCAAAGCCTGGGACTGGGGCCTTGGACTCCTGTGAGGAGAGGAGGGCCTGAGGGCCGTGGGCCCTGGGAGAGGAGGCAGCTGGGTTCCTGTCTCCTTGGATGTTTGAAGTGGTGCATCTGAGAATCTAGGCAGGCGAATCCCACACTCAGAGGAAAGATTCAGGAAAACGATTCCAAGAGGGCAAGCCAGCCGTAGGCCAAAAACCAACATGTTCTTTCTTTTTTTTTTTTTTTTTTTTGAGACGGAGTCTCACTCTATTGCCCAGGCTGGAGTGCACTGGCGCGATCTCGGCTCACTGCAACCTCCGCCTCCCGGGTTCAAGCGATTCTCCTGCCTCAGCTTCCGGAGTAACTGGGACTACAGGCTCGTGCTGCCACGCTCGGCTAATTATTATTATTATTATTTTTAGTAGAGATGGGGTTTCACCGTGTTAGCCAGGATGGGCTAAATCTCCTGACCTCGTGATCCCGCCTGCCTCGGCCTCCCAAAGTGCTGGGATTAAAGGCATGAGCCACCTCGCGCAGCCCCAATATGGTATCTAAAACCAGCAACCCACTCAGACGATGCAACACAGATGTTTTAGGGAGGCTGTTCCAGAGCCTTAAATTCACCGAGAAGGAAATAAAAAACACAGCAAGGCTGGACATAGAACCTAGAAAGTTACTACACACAGTACAGGGTGGGGAATAGAAGTATGCTTCCACGCTTTCATTGGCTTGGAGTAAGAACTGCTCATAGGACTAAGCAGAGTAATCTGGAACTATGTTCTGAAACCTATAATCTAGAACCAGCCAAGAGCAGCCCAATAACTTAGTGTCCAGGTCACCCCAGAACCCCACATACATAATGACACCCATGAATATACCTTATGCAATACATAGCAAACATAGTCAGCAGATAAAATCTAGAACTCAGAACCTGCTAGGGATGAAGGTATAACACAGAATACAGCAGGGGGCCGGGCGCAGTGGCTCACGCCTGTAATCCCAGCACTTTGGGAGGCCAAGGTGGGAGGATCACTTGAGCCCAGGGGTTCGAGACCAGCCTGGGAAACATGGTGAAACCCCATTTGTACAAAAAAAAAATACAAAAATTAACCAGTCTCATAACCCGGTCTTGAAATAAATAAATAAATGGATTTTTAAAATTTAATTACATTTTTAAAAAATAATATAGCAGGCCGGGCGCGGTGGCTCAAGCCTGTAATCCCAGCACTTTGGGAGGCCGAGACGGGCGGATCACAAGGTCAGGAGATCGAGACCATCCTGGCTAACCCGGTGAAACCCCGTCTCTACTAAAAAATACAAAAAACTAGCCGGGCGAGGTGGCGGGCGCCTGTAGTCCCAGCTACTCTGGAGGCTGAGGCAGGAGAATGGCGTGAACCCGGGAGGCGGAGCTTGCAGTGAGCTGAGATCCGGCCACTGCACTCCAGCCTGGGCGACAGAGCAAGACTCCGTCTCAAAAAAAAAAAAAAAAAAAAAAAATAATATAGCAGCAGGAGTCACATCCTTGGTTTTGTCATGTGTCTAAGAGTTTGCTTGGAGCTTAGAAGTGTCTATGGGGTGGGGAGGGGGAGGGATCAAAAGGATGCATGTTGAGAATTGAGCATTTCCTGGAATAAAGACTGAGCTGGCAAAGGAGGGGGGTTGTTCTGGAAATAAGGACATTTCCAGGCTGAAGGCTCCAGAATAAGAGAGAGCCTAGAACAAGCTTAGAATGCCAAAGTGGCAGATGGAGGATAAAACCCACGATCCACCAGGGGACAAGTTCTAAACTAAGGCTGCACTGGGGAAAAAATGACAGAAAATGAATGGGCCTAGAACCTAGAACTGGGGGAAGGAAAACATTATGTAGAATTTCATTGGGAATCTTTTACATTTAAGAATATGAGGCCGGGTGCAGTGGTTCACTCCTGTAATCCCAGCATTTTGGGAGGCTGAGCCGGGTGGATCATTTGAGGTCAGGATTTCAAGACCAGCCTGGCCAACATGGTGAAACCCCGTCTCTACTAAAAACACAAATATTAGCCAGGCGTGCACCACCACGTGGTGGTACACGCCTGTAATCCCAGCTACTTGGGGGGCTGAGGCAGGAGAACTTGCTTGAACCTGGGAGGCGGAGGTTGCAGTGAGCCGAGATTGCGCCACTGCACTCCAGTCTGGACGACAAAGTGAGACTCAGTCTCAAAAGAAAAAAAAGTGAATTTAGGGCCAGGCACAGTGGCTCATGCTTGTAATTCCAGCACTTTGGAAGGCCAAGGTGGGAGGATCGCTTCACTCGAGATGAGCCTCAGTAACATGAGACCCAATGTCTAAACAACAATAACAGGCCAGGCACGGTGGTTCACACCTGTAATCCTAGCACTTTGGGAGGCAGGAGAGGGATCACTTGAGGTCAGGAGTTTGAGACCAGCCTGGCCAACATAGTGAAACCCTATCTCTACTAAAAATACAAAAATAACTAGCCAGGCGTGGTGGCATGTGCCTGCAGTCCCAGCTACTTGGGAGGCTGAGGCAGGAGAATTGCTTGAACCATGAGGCAGAGGTTGCAGTGAGCTGAGATCACACCACTGCACTCCAGCCTGGGTCACAGAGCAAGACACCATCTCAAAAATAAAATAAAAACTAAACAACAGGCCGGGCACAGTGGCTTACGCGTGTAATCCTAGCACTTTGGGAGGCTGAGGCCGGTGGATCACGAGATAAGGAGATCGAGACCATCCTGGCTAACACGGTGAAACTCCATCTCTACTAAAAATATGAAAAATTAGCCGGGCAAGGTGGCGGGCGCCTGTAGTCCCAGCTACTCGGGAGGCTGAGGCAGGAGAATGGCGTGAACCCGGGAGGCAGAGCTTGCAGTGAGCTGAGATGGAGCCACTGCACTCCAGCCTGAGCCACAGAGCGAGACTCCGTCTCAAAAAAAAAAAAAAAAAAAAAAGCTAAACAACAACAAAAAAGAATGTGCAATTAGATAGAACTTAGAACCTAAAACAGGGAAACAGGGGAGGGCATTCTAGAATCAATAGCACGAATTAGGAAGCCTAGAGCACATACTTGGAACACACACATTTTAGAAGTTAGATTGTCCCTGGGAAGAGAATGGAATCTAGAACAATGTGGCTGAAACTGGGAACACACTTGAAATGAACATTTAGCAAAGAAGGAAGGACTGATTGCTAAAACTTTGGAGCAGGTCTGAGGATACAGTGGGATCAGAATCTGGCTCAGGGGTCTTATCTAAACATTTGAAAAAACAAAGGCTGGGCACAGTGGCTCACGCCTATAATCCCAGCACTTCGGGAGGCCGAGGCGGGCGATCACCTGAGGTTGGGAGTTTGAGACCAGTCTGACCAACATGGAGAAACCCCGTCTCTACTAAAAATACAAAAAATTAGCCGGGCTTGGTGGCGGGCCCCTGTAATCCCAGCTACTCAGGAGGCTGAAGCAGGAGAATCACTTGAACCCGGGAGGTGGAGGTTGTGGTGAGTCAAGATTGTGCCATTGCACTCCAGCCTGGGCGACAAGAACAAAACTCCGTCTCAAAAAAAAAAAAAAAAAAAAAAGGAAAAGACATGCCTAGAATTTGGCATCTGGCCTAGAACTCAGACCATGCCTGGAATGAAAATGGAACACAGAACAGACATCAACCGGGAGTGTTCTTGTGTTTAGAAGGAATCTAGAACATGGAGCAAAGCAAGAGCACATGTGCAACAAGAAATGTGACCGGGCTGGGCGCGGTGGCCATGCCTGTAATCCCAGCACTTTGGGGAGCCGAGAGAGAAGGATCACTTGAGCCTAGGAGTTTCAGACCAGTCTGGGCAACATGGTGAAACCCCCATCTCTACCAAAAAAAAAAAAAAAAATGAGACGGAGTTTCACTCTTGTTGCTCAGGCTGGAGTGCAATGACTCGATCTCAGCTCAATGCAACCTTCACCCCCTGGGTTCAAGCGACTCTCTCCTGCCTCAGCCTCCTGAGTAGCTAGGATTACAGGCATGTGCCACCACACCTGGCTAATTTTGTATTTTTGGTAGAGACAGGGTTTCTCTATGTTGTCCAGGCTGGTCTCAAAATCCTGACCTCAGGTGATCCGCCCACTTCAGCCTCCCGACGTGCTGGGATTACCAGCATGAGCCACCACACCTGGCCAAAAATATATTTTTTTAATTAGCCAGGCCTGGTGGTGCATGTCTGCGGTCCCAGCTACTCAGGAGGCTAAGGTGGGAGGATCACCTGAGCCCAGCAGGTGGAGGCTGCAGTGAGCTGTGATTGTGCCACTGCACTCCAGCCTGGGCAACAGAGACCTTGTCTCAAAAAAAAAAAAAAAAAAAAAGAAAAGAAAGAAAGAAATTTGTATGGCAGCAGGTAACTTCTATGAGCCCAGGCCACAGAATATATCTGGAGGAAGTGATGTGTGTTCTGCTTATTGGCCTGGGAGAGTGTACTTGGAGAATGGGAACTCATCTGAGCCTCAGGGGGCAATGGAGTGCTAGAAACATCTCAAGAAGCTGCGTCTTAGGGGAGAGAGTCCTGAAGCCCACCACTTGGGGTGACATGAGGATGAGACAGGGGTTTGTTAAGGCCACGGGAGATGTGAAGTTGATGGGGCAGAGTGATGAGGCTGTGAAGACTTGGTTCCTAAAAGTGAGAGCTGAAGAACCAGATAACTGCTGGGGAGAGCAGTGGACAGGGCTGGGAGCCTAGACTCCTGAATCCATGTGGAGGTAAATGATGGGGGATTGGAAGCTGAGAGCCTGAGGTCTTGTTTGGAGAGAGGGTTGAGGCAGACAGCCTCGGTAAAAGCTGGTGGGCAGTACAGAAGCTGGGGTCTGAACTCCTGGGACCCTAAGGGTATACAAGACTGGGACCAGGACATTTAGGTCCCCAAGCGGGGAGTGTGAACAGAAGTCAGAAGTCAGAGAACTGCATTAAGAATCACATTCCGGGTCCCCCAAAGGAAGCGAGTCATGGCGCCTGAGTCCCTCAGGGAGCAGATGCTGGGTGCCAGGAGGTTGAGTCTGTGTGTCTGCAGGGCACAGGGGCTGAGAAGCAGAGCAAACGCTGGGGAACAGGATTCCTAGGTTCTGACGGGGTGAGGGCTACCACCTGGGGCCAGCAGAGGTGTAGGCACGGACAGGTGGGAGCTGCATGCCCGGGTGCCATGGTCCCCACGGCGACCAGAACAGAAAAATTCAGAAGCCCTGGCTCCTCAGGGAGCAGCTGGAGTCCCAGGAACCTGGAGTGCCGAGGACCGGGCCACGAGCCTGGCCGGCGGAACCCTGAGGCCGGGGCGCCCGGGTCGGGGAGGGCCCGGGTATTCCCGGGTCAAAGGCGCGGCGGGGGAGATCCCCGCGCCGCCTGCACCCCCTCCCTGGTGGCGGCGGCGGGCGGTGGGGGGAGGCGAGGCTGCCGAGCGCGCTGACCATGGACAGCTCCAGAGCGGGCCTGTGTCCAGGGCGGCCGCCGAGCCTGCCTGGACCGAGGGAAGCGGCCGGCTGTGCAAGCCCGAGGCTGGCGACGGGAGACTGGGTGCGCGAAGCGGGGACTATGCGGACGCGCCTGGGGAGTCTGGGACCGCCGCGGCGGGTGTCTGGAGCTCCCAGGACAGGGTCAGGAAGGGGGATCTAGGCTCGAGAGGGGTCCCGGGGCCGGACCGGGAAATCCAAGCTCCTGGGCCCTGGAGGAGGCGCGAGGCGGCGGTGCGCCCGGGATTCTAGGGTTCGGTCGCGGACTCTGGGCGCCGGGAGGGGCACGCCTGAGTCCCCGGGGTTGGGCTGTGAAATCTGGGCTTGGGGGTCCCCTGGGATGAGGAAGGGAATCCGGGATCTCGGGGAGGCGGGGGAGGCTCGCCAAGGGGTCCCCGGGGTGGGCGCTGCCAGGAGGGCCGGGCCAGGATCTTACCTGCCTGGTCCGCGGCGGCTGCGGGCGGAGCTGGGCTGCAGGAGGGACGTGGGGTGGAGTGGAGGGGCCGGGCGGGGCCCCTGGCAGCGGCCGGGGCCCGGCTCTGTCGCTTCGGAGCCCTGGAGCCCTGTCTCCGACGCTCGCGCGGGCTCCGCGTCTCTGGCTCCGGCTCGGGCGCTGGGGACCCCCCTCCCCCTCACGGTCTCACTGCCTTCTACCCCCAAAATAGCCTCCTGCCCCTGTCACTGATCAGCCTCCCCCTGCGAGGCCGCAGCCGCCAGATCCAGGGGTGCCCACCAGCGCCCCCCAAATCCCACCTTCCCCCCAAAAAAATTCCTCCTCCCTCCCCCTCCCCCCCACGGCTCCCGGGCGGTCGTGGCCCCTTTAACAGGAGACTGACAGACGGCGACGAGCGGCCAATGGGAGGCAGCGTCGGCGCCGGCCGGCGACTAGACCCCGCCTCCACACCGGCCGGGAGGGGTCGCGCGGGCGGAGAGCGAGAGGCGGGGCATAAGGCGCGTCGACCAATAGGCGCGCGGCGTGCGGCGCCTGGGGCGGGGGGCGGAGCCCGGCAGGGGGATGATGTCACCTGGAGCGAGTAGCGCGCGGCGTGGAACGCGAGTCGCGACCTCGGCTCCCGGCTGTGGCGCGCCTTAGCCCTCGCGCCGCACGGGACACGAGGGCTGGGCGGGCAGCGGGATGGGGTTAAAGGTTGGATTTCAAGGCGGGGGCAGCTTCCGGAAAGACGCGCTCTGGTTGGAAGGTGGAGTGAGCGCCCGGTGGGCGAGGGCACCTCATTCTGCACCCCTGCGCCCGCCTCGGGAACTGCACGCGGCACCCCCACCCGCGACTCCCACGCAGACGGTAGTGCGGCCTGCAGGGTTCCCCCGGCGGACGAGGCTAATGGTTCGCTCCGCCCCGCCCACACAGAGGCCGCCCACTGGCTCCGGCTGCGTTTCAGGACTCTGGAGGAAGGGACTTGGCCTTCGCCCTCAGACGCTCTTAAGGGTAGGCGGCGTTGTCCTCAGTTCTGCCCCTGCACTCAGACCCAGACTGGGTCCCGGCCTCCGCCCTCGGACTAGTCCCTTGGAAGCCGGCCTATCTCCGCCTTCAGACCTAGGGAGAGGTCTCAACCTCTGTCCTCAGACTCTGAAAAGGGCTTCTCAAGGGCTTGGCCTGACCTCAGCTCCTCGCATTCCCTCCACATCTCAAGACACCAACCCAGGGATGCAGGACAGACACACAGACACTCAGTGAGGGTAAAAGACCTTTAAATAAAGTGCTAGGGACAATAAATACTGTACAGGGAGAGAATGCGTGTGAGCGTCCAGATCTGTGGTTTCAGCCTCGAGACTCCAAGGACCTGCAGGGAGGGTGGAGAAGGGACCCAGGATCAGGGGGGCTCCGGGTCATGAGAGAGGCAGGACTGGGGTTGCAGAGTCAAGGGCCAGGGGAAGTGGGCTGAGGGATCCCACCCACAGTAGGTTCCATATCTTGGGATGGAAGGAAGCTAAGGGGTCCCCAGGGGATTTGGCCAGAATAGCCTGGGGTGAGAGGCTGGGCCAGGGGTCAAGGGTCAGCATCCCAGAGAAGGGGCCAGGGCCGGAAGGTCCAGGAAGAATTGGCCTGGTTTGGGAGCCTGGGGTTAAAGGGAGCCAGTGGAGGCCCCAGAGATATGGTGACCCAGGGACTCACGAGTAGCTTTGGTGCTGCTGGCGCCGGCGGGCAGAGCGCATCTTCTCGAACCGGGCCTCCATCTCCTCCAGCACTCGCGGCGTGTAACGGACGACCAGCTTCACCGAGCCCTGGGCCGCCTTCAGCAGCTCCACCGCCTTCTCATGCTGCTCACCCTCAACGCTCTGCAGGGCCCAACACAGACAGCTGGGCCTGAGGCCCACTGCCCTCACCCAGCCCCCACTGGGAGATGGGACCCACTGCTGGTGAGCCTGGTGCCAGCCCTGAGATGCCAACACCTCATGTCCTCCTCGTGGGAGAGTCATTAACTCCTGGTTCAGTGTCCTCCTCCAAAACCTCCCAGGTTTCCCATGTCAGGGACAGCCCCATGTTCCCTCAGTCCCTGGTCAAACATCTAGACCCATCTTTGTGGCTTCGCTGCCCATAGCCCACTAATGCCTGCCTGCTTTGACTCTCTCTTCTTTGTCCCCACAGCCCTGGGCCAGCTCAGGCCTCGTCCCCTTTCCTTGGACTCTTAGCCCAGCCTTCTGGCTTCTAGTCTTTCCCCTCAGTTCATCTCCATAGGGTCCCAGAGGGGTCCTTCTGTACCTGCAAGCTGAGCTTATCCCTGGCTCACCCCTCCCATAGCTCCCCAGCACCCATGGGACAAAGTCCCAGCTTCTCAGGCTGGCACTCAGGTCCTGTATGGCTGACCCCAGCCACCTCTCCAGTTATGCCTTCCTCAACTCTAACCACAGTGATTTTTTTTTTTTTTTTTGAGAGGGAGTCTTACTCTGTCACCCTTGCTGGAATGCAGTGGCACTATCTCGGCTCACTGCAACCTCTGCCTCCCAGGTTCAAGTGATTCCCCTGCCTCAGCCTCCCAAGTAGCAGGGATTACAGATGACTGCCACCACGCCCGGCTGATTTTTTGTACTTTTAGTAGAGACGGGGTTTCACGATGTTGGCCAGGCTGGTCTTGAACTGCTGACCTCAAGTGATCCACCTGCCTCGGCCTCCCAAATTGCTGGGATTACAGGTGTGAGGCACGACACCCGGCCTAACCACAGTGATTTTAATTACCTGCATGCCCCAGACCTCCATCAGAACTAAGCCCTTTCTTTTCAGCTCAGAGGTATGCCAAGTCATTATCCTTATCTACAGTACCCTCAGCAGGAACACCCTTTACCTTGTTTGCCTGGAGAACTCCTACTCATCCTTCAACACCCAACCCAAATGTTCCTTACTCTGCAAAACTTTCCTGTATCTATGTTGGCCTGGTGCCACATCTGGGCTGTCACAGTACTTTGCAGTTCCTCATTATTATGTCTCTGGCTTAGGACTATTTCAGCCGAGGCCTACTGCCCTCCCCAGAGAGGGAAGGTTGAGTGTAGGAGCTGAGACCAACATCTCTCAGGGTCTGTAACACTGGCCAGCACAGGGCTAGCCATAGAGGCAGAGCTCAGTCAGTGTGTGTTGAGTGAATGTCAAAAGCAGGGGCTATGCTACCTTAGACAGACTGTGTCCCGCAGTCCTGCCTCAGCCCTCCACTCACCACACCGTTCACCGACAACAGTTGGTCCCCACGCTTGAGGCCTCCATGGCGGTCAGCCACACCCCCCGGGATGACCCGGGAGATGTAGATGGGCGAGTTCTGCTCTTTGCCACCCATGATGTTGAAGCCCAGGCCCTCATCCGTCTTGGGTAGCTCCACTACCCTGGGATGTGCGTGGCCCTCGCTGGCTGTGAAGGCAGCCACTGTGGCCTGGGAGAGAGAAAGCGACTGAAGATGAGGGCCCCTGCCAGGTGGGCAAGAAGGCTGGGGTGGGGGATCTGAACCGAGGACAGTGATTTAGCCTGGGTTACTATCCCCAAACATGGGACACGTGCCATGGCACAATGCAAGATCCCCCTGTAATGACTGTGCGTCCCTTTCTGTTCACTTGCAAGAGAAAGTGTCCATTTGGTGTGTGTCTTGAATACCCCATACTTGCCGATCTTTTTTTTTTGAAATGAAGTCTCGCTCTGTTGCCCAGGCTGGAGTGCAGTGGCATGATCTTGGCTCACTGCAACCTCGGCCTCCTGAGTTCAAGCGATTCTCCTGTCTCAGCCTCCCAAGTAGCTGGGATTACAGGCACCCGCCACCACGATCGGCTTTTTTTTTTTTTTTTTGTATTTCTATAGAGATGGGGTTTCACCGTGTTGGCGAGGCTGGTCTCGAACTCCTGACCTCAAGTGAGCCACCTGACTCGGCCCCCCAAAGTGTTGGGATTATAGGCGTGAGTCACCGTGCCTGGCCGCAATCTTACTTTTAAACAGAGGAAAGCCAGGCTTGGAGGGAGATTCGAGCCTCTGGGCAGCAGCAAGAGGTAGCATCTCACTATTGTGCAGTGAGAGATCAGAGCGCCATGACTTCCCTGGTTTGCACTGTACAGATGTTGAAGGTTATCTTCTAGCCAGTCATGCCACACTGGTTTCCATTTGCAGTTGCTAAAGACGCCTTCGTATGACATTTAAGTTAAAAATGTGCGATTATTTAATAATGGTAAGAGTGGCACATAGATTTAGCAAAAATCATGAGGGAGGAAACAGAAATGACTGGCATGGAGATACTGAGCTCGACCAGGCAGTTAAATAGACACCAGGAGCAATGAGGTGCGGGGCCCACCTTGGCTGTGGCATGGGCTCGGATTTCGGCGCTGCCAGTGATGTCCAGCGTGTCATAAAGCTGCTCATACACCTGGGTGAGGAGGCAGCGGCATCAGGGAGCTGCCAGTTCCTCCAGCCCTAGACGCAGGAGTCCGGGCCCCTAGACCCTCTCCCGCTGCCACGCAAGGATCCGCCCCGCCCCCGCAACCGGAGCCGGAGGAAACTACAACTCCCGAAGAACCACTGAGCTGAAGCGTGGGCACCCCAAGGCTGGCCGCCTCGGGAGCTGCCGGGAGGCGTAGTCCCCGGGCTCGGGACTAGCAGGAGGAGGAGGAAGAGGACGGCGGCCACCAGCTCGCGCCCTTGCGCCGCGCGCCGCTCACCTCTCGAATAGCGGAGCAGAAGCGGCTCTGCAGGACTCGCTGGAGGGCCTGCAGCTTCTGCGGGGGCAGCTCCCCGCTGCGCTGGAGCCGCTCGAGGAGCTCAACCGCCCGGGACACGTCTGCGGGGCGGGGGCGGGGCGCAGAGACCCCGAGACGCAGAGAAGCAAGGAGAGCGGCGGAGTGAGGCCGAGCGCAGAGTCCGGGGAGGACCGCCGAAGCCCAGTCGGACACCCCGCAGAGTCCAGGGTGGCGCAGGAGAGACCGCCACCAGCCGGGCGCCCTGCAGCCCCAGGACCCCTCCACAGGCCGGGGTGTAAGGCGGGCGCCCCCCGCCCCGGCCTGGGCTCAGGGAGCCTCCCACACCCCGCGACCGCCCGGCCCCGGCGCCCGCCCCGCCCACCCCGCCGGGTCCGCTGGCCCACCCGCACTAGCCTGGCCTGGGAAGGGCGGGGACCGGGGGCTGGGTATGCAGGCCGCGGCCCGGGTGGGCAGGGCCCCCTGGCGCGCGCTTACCCCGCTCCAGCCCCAGCGGCTCCACCAGCGCAGCCATGTCGGCGCCACAGCTGCCAGCGGCCCGCCTGCCCCGGCGCGGGCGAGGAGGGCGGGGCTGCGCGAGGCCACGCCCCGGGCCACGGGCGCCCCCTGCGGAGGCGCAGCCTGGAGAGCGCCCAGCTCCCCCGCGCCGAACTGTCCCGACCCCCCTGCCGCGCGCCACCCGCAGCCCTGCCCTCCGTCCCGGCCAGTCGGTCCTGTTGGCGACTCTTCCCGTTGTAGGTTCAGTCTGTGTTTCTCTTTCAGGATCAGTGTCTGCCTGCCCTCCACACCTGTCTATCCCCTGTCCATTCTTTTCCCACATTCATTCAACAAACTCCTGTGAAACATCTGGGCCCAAGGCATGGACACTGTGGTGAGCAGGGCAGCCAAGCCCACGGCCCGAACGGAGCTTCCAGTCTATGGGAGAGGTAGACCACCAGCCACCGCTGTAATGAGAGCTGAGAGTGGGGAGGTAAGGATCTAGAAGACGAAGGAGATCCTAGAGCAGGGACATTGACATACAGTCCTGGGAGGTAAGATGAACAAGAGGTGGAGCTTGGGTCACCCCCACCACGCAGAAAGAGTCCACAGGGCTGGAAGCAGAGTTAGGATTGGTTGATGATGAGGTGAAAAGGCCGGCAAGATACAGTTTATGCCTGGGCTCCTGCGTTGGCATATGCGCCTTGAGGATTTGGGGCTTCATGCAAACTCCTAAGAGTAAAATATGACACTCAAATTTGTATTATTATTATTATTATTATTGAGACGGAGCCTCGCTCTGTCGCCTAGGTTGGGTCTCAGATTAGTATTTTAAGATCACTGGGGCCCGGCGCGGTGGCTCACGCCTGTAATCCTAGCACTTTGGGAGGCTGAGGGGGGCGGATAGCCTGAGCTCAGAAGTTCGAGACCAGCTTGGGCAACATGGTGAAACCCCGTCTCTACGAAAATACAAAAAAAATAGCCGGCATGGTGGTGTGCGCCGGTACTCCCAGCCACACGAGAGTCTGAGGCAGGAGAATTGCTTGAGCCCAGGAGGCGGAGGTTGCAGTGAGCCAAGATGGCAACTGCACTCCAGCCTGACAGAACGAGACTCCATCGCTTAAAAAAAAAAAAAAAAAAGAGCTCTGGGCAGAGCGGGCGCTGTGTCTCAGGCCTGTAATCCCAGCACATAATCCCAACACTTTGGGAGGTTGAGGTGGGAGGATCACTTGAGCCCAGGAGTTTAAGACCAGCGTGGACAACATGGTGAAACCCCATCTCTACAAAAAAATACAAAAATTAGCTGGGCCTGGAGGCGTGTGCCTGTAGTCCTAGCTGCTCTGGAGACTGAGGTGAGAGGATCGCTTGGGCCCAGGAGGTCGAGGCAGGAGTGAGCTATGATCACACCACTGCACTATACCTGGGTGAAAGAGTGAGTCCCTGTCTCAAAAAAAAAAAAAAAAAAAATCACTGGGCTGAGTGCAGTGGCTCACACCTGTAATCCTAGCACTTTGGGAGGCTGCATGCAGCGAGAGGACTGTTTGAGCCCAGGAATTCAAGACCAGCATGGGCAATATAGTGAGACTGCATATCTACTGGAAAAAAAAAAAAAAATCACTGTAGCCACTATGGAGACTGGTTTGGACAAGAACAAGACGAGAAGCAGCGGGGCAGCTTAGGAGGGTACCACAGCCATCCCAGTGGCAGCTGGCACCAGGGCCAAGGCATAGAAGATGGGTGGGCAGATGTGGAAAATGTCTGGACAAGCCTTGGTGCTTGGCTATATATGGGGATTGAGAGGTGCAGGAGAAGACAGTATTGAGGTGCTTTGGTGCCATTTTTAAGATGGTCTACACTGAAGGAGAGATACTGGATATTTTGTCTGTTTTCAGAGGCAGAGTCTTCCCTCTGTTGCCCAGACTCAAGTGCAGTGGCGCAAGCTCAGCTCATTGCAACCTCTGCCTCCCGGGTTCAAGTGATTCTCCTGCCTCAGCCTCCTGAGTAGCTGGGACTACAGACGCGCACCTCCACGCCTGCCAAATTTTTGTATTTTTCGTAGAGATGGGGTTTCGCCATGTTGGCCAGGCTGGTCTCGAACTCCTGACCTCAAGTGATCCACCCACCTCAGCCTCCCAAAGTGCTGGGATTACAGGCGTGAGCCACCTTGCCTGACTGATACTGGATATTTTGAATTTGAGGAGCCTATGCAGAATCCATGGGGAGAAACTATCGATCTAGGTCTAGGGCTCAAAAGAGCAACCTGGTCTGCAGGCATGTTTGAGTATTGGGGCATAGGTGGTAAATAAAACCACAGGAGTGGATAAGAATGTCAGGGGCAAGCGAATATTAAGAGGGCCTAGGACTGGTCCCCAAACCTCTCTAACACTTAAAAGTCAGGAGGACAGCAGAGAATGGCCTGAAATGTAGGCAGAAACCGAGGTGGGAGAAACCATGAGAAGAGAGGTTTTTAAATTTTATCTTTTTGTTTTAGATGGAGGGGTCTTTGTTGCTCAGGCTGGTCTTGAACTCCTGGGCTCAAACAATCCTCCTGCCTCAGCCTCCCAAAGTGTTGAGTTTACAGGCGTGAACCACTGTGCCTGCCTGAGTGTGTTCTTCAAAAGAAGTGTAGCTGGGCATGGTGGCTCACGCCTGTAATCCCAGCACTGTGGGGGACCAAGGTGGTTGGGTCACCTGAGGTCAGGAGTTCAAGACCAGCCTGACCAACATGGAGAAACCCCATCTTTGCTAAAAATACAAAGTTAGCTAGGCGTGGTGGTGCGTGCCTGTAATCCCAACTACTGGGGAGGCTGAGGCAGGAGAACTGCTTGAACCCAGGAGGCGGAGGTTGCGGTGAGCCGAGATCGTGCAATTGCACTCCAGCTGGGGCAACAAGAGTGAAACTCCCCCTCAAAAAAAAAAAAAAAAAGTAAGGCTAGGCGTGGTGCTCACGCCTGTAAGCATTTTGGGAGGCTGAAGGGGGTGGATCACTTGAGTCAGGAGTTTGAGGCCAGCCTGGTCAACATGATGAAATCCCGTCTCTACTGAAAACTGAAAAAATTAGCTGGGCATGGTGGCGGGTGCCTGTAATCCCAGCTACTTGGGAGGCTGAGGCAGGAGAATCGCTTGAACCCAAGAGTGGAGGTTGCAGTGAGCCGAGATTGCGCCATTACACTCCAGCCTGGGAAATAAGAGTGAAACTCCGTCTCAGAAAATTAAATAAATAAATAAATAATAATAAAAGGAAGTGGTCAGTGGTATCATGCTCTAGAGAGGCTGAGATGTGGACAAGACTTTCTTTCGAGAAGTCTGGCTGCTGCTCTTCTGTTTCCGCTGGGTGGCGATATGGAGTCCAGAAAAAGGCTTGTTCCAAGTGGGAGGACTAAAGTAGGTTGGTCTGGCTCCTTTACTGTAGTTCTCTCTTTAGCAAAAAGTAATGTCTTTATGGGATTAAAAACAAAATCAAATAACACAGACAGGCTAATAGTGAAAAGCACCAGCCTCTGTACCTCTGCTAACTCTACTCACTGCGAGAGGGAACTTACAGATGTTTAGTCTGAGAGCTGCTTCTGTGTCTAAGTAACATGCTATTTATCTCTCTCTCTATATATATATCCGTCATCTATCTATCTATTTGAGGTGGAGTCTCTCTCTGTCACCCAGGCTGGAGTGCAGTGGCTGCGATCTCCACTCACTGCAACCTCTGCCTCCTGGGTTCAAGTGATTCTTCTGTCTTAGCCTCCCAAGCAGCTGGGACTACAGGCGTGCACCACCACACCCAGCTACTTTTTTATATTTTTAGTAGAAACGGGGTTTCACCATATTGGCCAGACTGGTCTTGAACTCCTGACCTCGTGATCCACCCTCCTCGGCCTCCCAAAGTGCTGGGATTACAGGCGTGAGCCACCGTGCATGGCTATTTTTTAATTTTTTTTGAGATGAAGTCTCGCTCTGTTGCCTCGGCTGGAGTACAGTGGCACGATCTCAGCTCACTGCAACTTCTGCCTCCCGGGTTCAAGCGATTCTCCTACCCCAGCCTCCTGAGTGGCTGGGATTACAGGTGCCCCCCACCACACCTGGCTAATTTGTGTATTTTTAGTAGTGATCTGCCCACTTCAGCCTCCCAAAGTGCTGAGATTATAGGCATCAGTCACTGCACCTGGCCCTTGATTTATCAATTTAGATGTAATAGATTACAGATTGATTTTCTGCTCTTACCATCTTCTCCCTAAACTTTTGGGAAACTTCAGTCCTCTTACCTGACTCTGAACCAAATTGCTGTCTAGAAACTGCCATCCTAGAACTTCCCTCCACCGATCTCCTGAATTAGATCCAGTTTCTTCTTGTAAATCCTTCATTTTAGTGAAGTATGACTTCAGTTATTCCTAAAGAGGTAGTCAGATGTCTCTTTCAAGAAAGTTTGAGGCTGGGCGCGGTGGCTCTTGCCTGTAATCCCAGCACTTTGGGAGGCTGAGGCGGGAGGATCACCTGAGGTCAGGAGTTCAAGACCAGCCTGGCCAACATGGTGAAACCCGTCTCTACTAAAAACACAAAAATTAGCCAGGCGTGGTGGTGCAACCCCAGTTACTCAGGAAGCTGAGGCAGGAGAATCACTTTAACCCAGAAGGCGGAGGTTGCAGTGAGCCAAGATCACCCATTACACTGCAGCCTGAGGGACAAGAGTGAAACTCCTTCTCAAAAAAAAAAAAAAAAAAAAGTTTGTGGCCAGGCACAGTGGCTCACGCCTGTAATCCCAACACTTTGGGAGGCCAAGGCGGGCGGATCACAAGGTCAGGAGATCGAGACCATCCTGGCTAACATGGTGAAAACCCGTCTCTACTAAAAATACAAAAAAAAATTAGCCAGACATGGTGGCGGGTGCCCATAGTCCCAGCTACTCGTGTGCTGAGCCAGGAGAATGGCGTGAACCTGGGAGGCGGAGCTTGCAGTGAGCTGAGATCATGCCACTGCACTCCAGCCTGGGTGACAAAGCAAGACTCCGTCCGCCCACCCCCCAAAAAATAAATAAAAAGTTTGTTCAAGTCAATTTTTCCTAGTATTTCTAGCATTTATAAGGAGGACTCCACATTATCTAGTGTCTCACCAACTACTAAATTTTTTTTTTTTTTTTTTGAGACAGAATCTTGCTCTGTCCCCTAGGCTGGAGTGCAGTGACACAATCTCGGCTCATTGCAACCTCTGCCTCCCAGGTTCAAGCAACTCTCCTGCCTCAGCCTCCTGAGAAGCTGAGACTACAGGCACCCGCTACCATGCCCAGCTAACTTTCATATTTTTAGTAGAGATGGGGGTTCACCATATTGGCCAGGCTGGTCTCGAACTCCCAACCTCAGGTGATCCACCTGCCTTGGCCTCCCAAAGTGCTGGGATTACAGGCGTGAGCCACTGTGCCCGGTTGTCTACTAAACTTGCGTGTTTGTGTGTGTGTGGTGTTTGTGTTTTGGTGTTTGTGTGTGTGGTGTGTGTGGTGTTTGTGTTTTTGTGTGTGGTGTTTGTATGTGTGGTTTGTGTGTGGTGTGTGTTTTTGTGTATGTGGTTGTATGGTGTGTGGTGTTTGTGTGTTTTATGTGTGTTGTGTGTGTGTGTGGCATGTGTGTGGTGTTTGTGTGTGGTGTTTATGTGTGTGTGTGGTACTTTTTGTTGTTCTTGTTGTTACAGGGTCTCACTTTGTTGCCCAGGCTGAAGTGCAGTTGTGGAATCAGGGCTCACTGCAGCCTTGACCTCCCTGGGCTCAGGTAATCCTTCCACCTCTGCCTCCTGAGTATCTGGGACCATAGGCACACACCACCACCATCTGGCTAATTTTTGTATTTTTTTAGAGAAAAGGGTTTTGCCATGTTGCCTAGGCTTGTCTCTATCTCCTGGGCTCAGGTGGTCCTCCTACCTTGGCCTCCCAAAATGTTGCGTTTACAGATCCACCATGCCTGGCCACCACCTACTTAATTCTTAATTTCAGTTGTTTTCTAGTTCTAGAATTGCCATTTAACTTTTTGTTAGATTCCAGATTTTTTTTTTTTTTTTTTGAGGCAGGGTTTTCCCGTCACCCGGGCTGTAGTGCAGTGGTGTGATCATAGTTCACTGTAATTTCAAACTCCTTGGCTTAAGGAATCCTCCTACCTCTGCCTCTGAAGTAGCTAGATTCCAGATATCTCAACATTCTCCATCTTTTCCTTCCTTTGTGAATATATCTCATAGTTATAACTCCAACATCTGAATCACCCCTGCCTGGGTCTCTTTCTATTGTCTATTTTGTTTCCCTCTTGGTTTTCAGCAAATTAAGTCCTTTCTAGCAAGGCTGGTAACTATTGAGTAGATGCTGAGTAATGGGTACTAAAAATGGTACATGTGGAGACTCGGAACGTTATCTTCTTTCAGACTTTTCTTCTGGCTAGAAGATTGCCTAAATCCTGAAAAAGTCTGGTTTTAGGCTTTCTTAGCCTGATTATTATTTATTCTTTCTGAGATGCAATCTCACTCTGTTGCCCAGGCTGGAGTGCAATGGCACCATCTTGGCTCACTGCAACCTCCACCTCCCAGGTTCAAACGATTCTCCTGCCTCAGCCTCCCAAGTAGCTGGGATTACAGGCGCTCACTACCATGCCCGACTAATTTTTCGTATTTTTGGTAGAGATGGGGTTTTGCCAAGTTGGCCAGGGTGGTCTTGAACTCCTGACCTCAAGTAATCCACTCACCTCCGCTTCCTGAAGCGCTGGGATTACAGGCGTGAGCTACCGCGCTCAGCCTCTTAGTCTGATTTCTTCTGTTACGGCCTTACTCTGACATTGAGGCACCCTGGCCATCTCAAGCAGGGTCAATCCACCATGGTGGGCCTTGAACCACCACCTGTCTGCCCCAAAACAGCATGGCTGCTGCAGTCTCCAGGCCACCAGTTCCTTAGCCCCACAATTACTGCATTCTGATGAGTTTCTTGGGGGTCTTGCACAGACAGTGAGCAGCTTGAATTGGCAGATGCTTCTAAGGGAGGGTGCACATAGATTTGGGAGCTCAGTGCCCTCCTCTATTTTGTCAAGTCCCAGCTGCCTGGCTGAACCTCTGTGAACTTGGCCCAGTGGAAGTCAGTCCCGCCTGATAGTCTCTTCCCCATGCTAGCTAAATGGCAAAACATCCTCAAGGAAAAGGCAAGGTTAAGCACGAAACACACCTGTAAGTGTTCTTTTAAGGCATCACACCCCCTCAAGCCTCATCAAAGCTGGCCTCTCTCTGGTGCCTTTCCTAAGTTTTTGCCTATTGTCCAGCGTTTATATAACCAGTTTGTGCCATGTGAGTCCAAAATGGGCTTTTTGTAGCCAATACTAGAAGTCTATAGTTGCAGTATCTGGGGTATCTATGAAATATACTAATTAGAGGTAAGAAGTTCTTTTAATCCTAAGTCATTTCTTCCAGGGTCAGATTTTCTGTTTATCTTGTGGTCTGCTTTTCCTCAAATATCTGGGTATCGTTAGTTGGTTAAACTGAAACCATTAAAAAGCAGACTAAAATCCTGAGTGTCAGTCACAGACCCTCTGAGTTACCAGGCCACGTTTGCCTTCAGGCTGAGATGCTTCTAAAAGACACAAGCAGGTCTGAACACAAGCTGGTTTGCCTAGGCACCCCCCAGCCCATCTCCCAGGCATCCTGAGTGCCAACAAGGAGGCCAACTGTTCTATACCAAGCTCTGCCTTTGGCCTCCCACCCTCGCTCTCCTGGAGCTGCAGCCTTGACCCTCTAGGGTTCTGCAAGGCTGACGGGCTTCCTTCTCTGCACTCACCAGACTGAAGTGTTCTCACCACCGATGGCTTTAATCTTTTGTCCAGGAATTTGCTTGAAATCTCAATTGCTGGTAGGACCTCTTCTGTGTTTCTGCTCGTTACACCTGTCACTACTAAGTATGATGTGAGTTCATCATTCCTGCTCTGCCCCATCTCACCCATGCCCAGTGCGTTCATTCTGCCTTTCCTCACCGTGTATGCCGCTCTCCCTTGCAGATTGTAGCTTCCCTTGCATATTCAAAACTGCGGCTTCACCTGAGTAATCAAGTCTCCTCCTAATTAATTCCCAGCCCCCGACCAAGACAGGGGTATGGTCAGCCCTGAGGAATGTATGCCAGAGATGAAAAAGAAAAAAGAGAGTGAAAAACCAAGGGAGACAAGGAGCCCTAGAGAGGCCTCCTCCCCGACGTTCAACAGCTCTGGCTACTGGGCAGAGCCAGCCTCACGTCCTAACCCTCAAGTTATAACTACTCCCTGGAAACCAAACCAAGCAGGGCTATCGAAAGTCAGGGACAACCTCCTGGGGGAGGACAGCAGTGAGGAAGAAACCAAGGTGCCCACTATCAACAGGAAATTAATTTTATTTTTAAATCCAAGGGGTCAGAACAAATCAGACACCTACCCTTGGAGGACAAACTCAGGTGGCCAAGGTTGGGGGAGGGGATGACAGCAAGGGGGTGGGCAGGAACGCGTCCAAACACAGCCGGTGGAGAGAACCTCTTCACTCCGGTGCAGCCTCCATCAAATACCCATTCTCCGGAGCCAGGTAGCCATCGCCGCCCTCAGACTCCATGTACATGTCTCGGCTGTCGTTGCCCAGACCCTCCAGCCCGTTGTCCTGGCCGCCGCCCCCACCTCGGGCCTCATCCCTGCCCCGCTCACTGCCCCGCTCCCCCCGTTTGTGCTCGCGGTCACGGTCGCGGTCACGATCCCGGTCCCGGCGCCGCTCGCGCTCACTCCGGTGGCTCCGCCGTCGCTCCCGGTCACGATCCCGGCCCTTTTCCTCTGGACCGTCAGGGCCGTCAGGCCCGAGCTCCCCTGGAGGCCCATCATCAGGGGGCGCATCACCCGCCTCGGAGGGCTCCGCCATGTCGCCACCGCCCCCACGCAGCTCCTCCTTGCGCTCCCGCTCCCGCCGGGCACGCTCCCGGCTCCGGCTGCTTCGCCGCTTCCGGTCCCGGTCCTTGTCCTTGCTCCGCTCCCTGGAGCGCCTCCGCTCCTCCTTGTCGCGACTCCGTGAGCGCCTCCGCCGGTCCCGAGAGCGGGAGCGTCGCCGTTCTCGCTCCTTGTCTCGCTCCCGGCTCCGCTCTCTGCGCTCCCGCTCACGGTCCCGGTCCCGGTCCCTATGCGGAAGCGGGGAGGGGCCGGGCCTGGATGAGGTGGGCAGACCTGTGTGGCCGGGCTCCCCCCGTGACCGCCCCCGACCCCAGGACCCCGGTCGCCCAATCTTACCTCTCATCATAGCGGGAGGTGTCATCGCGGCCTGAATGCCGGATGTTCACATCAGCCCCTCCTCTTCTGGTACCACCGAGGCCGCCTCCTGGGCAGGGCAGACAGACAAGAGCGTCAGTATGGGCAGGGGCAGGGCCTGGAGGAGCAGAAATCAGCCGGCTCCAAGAGCAGAAAGGCAGCCCCTGGCTTAGTGTTCACAGGGCCGGGTCCCCCTCTGCAGTTCATCCCGTGCACTCCCATCACAAGACAGCCACATCTTCCTTAAGTAACTCACACAAGGCATTCGCTAGGAAACAGCCGTTACTGGAACCCACATTTGACCCCAAAGCGCATCATATTAACCACAGCGCACTTCACAGCCTCCTCAAATCCTCCCTTCCAATCATCCTCATCCTCACACAAGCCCGAAGCTAAAGCTCTTTCCACCCAAAAATGTGATCGGCTTAGAAGCCTCTGGTGGCGTCCCCCAGCCTGAGGTCCAAACTCCTCTTCAACTGGTGGTAGAAGCAGCGAGTGGGCCCCGCTAGTGTGTGAGCCGCAGCCCGGGGCTGCGCGTCCCAGGCCTTTCCGAGTCTGCGCATTCTCCTTGCCCTGGACTGGTCTCCCCTTCCTTCTCTGGCGAACTCCCACTCACCCTTAAGGCTAGCCCGAACATCCCTTCCTCCAGAAGCCTCTCCTCACAGTCCTATGTACTCACAATTGCAGAAATGCTTCCTTTCCCCGGAGTTTCAGGTTTGCTACCTGTCTGAGTCGACCCCTACCTGCCTCTCCCACCAGACCGCAAGGCACCGGGACCGTGGGCGCACTCGGCTCTTGCTCACGGTACCAGCAAGTGGCGCTGCAGCTGGTATAGAAAGGTGGATGTGTGTGTCAAGTGAATAGATGAACAGCCCCAAGGAACCTCATAGTTATGATGGGGAAACAATCTCAGATCAAGTCACTGGCCCACAGTGACTCAGCAAGGAAGGTGCAGAACTGGGCTGTCACTGCCGTCTGCTGCAGAACCTGCCTTCTCAAGCGCTCCTCTATCCCACACTGCCTGGAAAAGCTTCCGTGAGGCAGGGCTGAGTTCTGTATAGAAAAGAGGCTGCAGGGAGACATTCTTATAGGAAGCCGGCAGCAGACCAGGCACCTGCCATGTCACAGGCACAGAGCAGCTAGACTAGCCTTTACTATTTTCAAGTCATGACCCAGCAATGAGTCACATCATCAATCTGATGGGTTGCAACCAACATCTTAAAAAACAAAACAGCAGAATATAAAATACAACTATATACTTACTACATAGAAAAAACTGTTTCCTCAAACTTTAGGTTATAGTATTTCTGCGGGTGCACCGAGTCAACCTGTTATTGGCTAACACCAACAAAAAGTTTGAATGGCAATTGAACTAGAAGATTCTGAGATTCTGGAAAGGCTGAGATTCCAGAATTCTCCTGCCCCAACAGGAAACAGCAGAGCTGTAAGAACCCACTCCACCCCGGAGAGACCAGAGTAGGGTAAGAACATGCCTGGTAAACTCAGAGGCTCAGCAGCTTAGAGTGTGGTCTCCCTAGCACAGGTGAATCCAGAGCGAGGACACAGGGCTGGGAGGCAGGACAGGAGTCCCAAGTGGCTACTACTGCCTGGGTGTCTGCCCAGGGATCATCATCTTCTCTGACAACTGTCACTCAGCTTTGCAGGATTCAGTCGTCAATAAGCCTGCCTGAGTAGCAGGACCCCAGGCCCAACATTGAGTCAATCAGATGGGCCCACCTCGAAACAAGAGACCCGTCCAGGACTGAGTGTAAAGCCGGGGCCTGTGGCATGCTGCGCTGGGCCAGTGCAAAGAGGCATGGGACAGACCCAGCTGCATGAAGGCTAAGGAGGCAGAAGCAAGCTGTGGGCCGTCACACATCACAGGTGAGTCGTCCCAGCTTTTTTTTTTTTTCTCTGAGAAAGAGTCCTGCTCTGTCACCCAGGTTGGATGGAATGCAGTGACTCGATCTCAGCTCACTGCAACCTCCGCCTCCTGCGTAGATGAGATTACAGGTGCCCGCCACCACGGCCACCTAATTTTTGTATTTTTAGTAGAGACGGGGTTTCAACATCTTGGCCAGGTTGGTCTCGAACTCCTGACCTCATGATCCACCCGCCTGGGCCTCCCAAAGTGCTGGGATTACAGGTGTGAACCACCGTGCCTGGCCTGGCTGCCCCAGCTCTTAACAGCTTCAGCTACCAGGTCCTCTTAGATCCATGGGCATCACATACCTCTGAACTCCAAAGGATGCCCATAATTCTGTATCAACAGAATTATGTTTCTTTTTTTATGTTTCAGGAAGCTCAAGTTTATTTCTGATACCTGCAGCCAAACTGACCTTGCCTGAGACAGCAAACGACAATGAGGAGACTGAATGCAGGAGGCTCAGAGGGCAGAGGCTGCCTCTATGTTGCTCTTGACTAGAAGCCTGGCACAGGGCTGGTGATCAAATAGGTACTTGCTGAATCAGTAAAAGAGCGAACAAGAGCAAGAACAAGCAGCAGAAGCAGATGAGCAAGTGACATTTACAACCCCAGCATGCGTCACTGCCAAGCTGGGCACCCAGTACACTGAGCTCAGCAAACTCAGGTTATTTCCACTAAGAGGAGGACAATGAGGCAGGTAGAGGGGGCCCCCAGCAAGCAAGTGGGGACGCCAGCATGTGGGCTCAGGTCTCTCCAGGTTGGTGCCCCTGCTCCTCACAGTAACCCAGAACGAGGAGACAGGCGGCTGTCAGAAATGTGATGGCCACGAAACAGAGAAGCTGGAGATGAGGACGTGATGGGAGACGTGAGCCGGCAGGAGACAGAGAAGCAGAAAGCAGCAAAGAAGGGAGAACAAGGCCACCAGGTCCAGGGTCCCCGAGAGCCCGTTGAGGGCAGGACGTGCTCACCTAGCCGCCGGGGCCTCCAGCCCTTCACAGTTCGGCCCCTCTCCACGTCCACAAGGACCCTCCTGCCATCAATCTTCTTGCCGTCTGCGTGTTTGTAAGCGGCTGTAACAGATGTGGGGAGGGGGAGGGGAGGAGTCCCCAGAGGGTCCTCTAGTCAGGACAGGCCCGGGTCTACAGAATCCCCGCCCCGTGTCCCCATCATCACCCACACGCACACGCCCAACAGACAGCCAGGCAACTGACAGCCAGACCAACCCTCTCCCAAACCGGCGAAGGGCCTGCTCCATCTCAGCCTCTGCTTCCTCTCGGCGCCCCAACCACTCCTGGTTGAGGGAGATGTTCACCTCACCCACCACCCCCTGGGCTCCCCCATCCTTCCTCTCCCACATGATGGAACAGCCCCCTCCCGCCAGGGCGGCCAAAATCGCTGCAAAGAAACTGAAGGTTAACTCCACGCTGGACTCTGCTGTGGGGGAGGGGGCTCCTCCACAACCCCAAGCATGCACCCTGAGACACCAAGCCAGGGCAGGAGGCCCAGCTGGGACGCTCCGCACCCCAGACCACACCGGTTTTTCTGTTTTTGTTTTTTTTTGGAGGGGGGTGAGTGTGGGGGGAACAGACATCAGAACAGAAAATGAACCAGAAGGGGGGGGGAGAAATCTTCAGGAAATGGCAGGGAGCAGAGAGGCGGGTTATACACTCCCAGGGGGCCTGGTAGGGCCCCTGCAGCAGGGGAGAGGGGCAGTGGAGGAAGCATGGGGAGCCGTGCGGTGCTACTGAAAATCCCTGCCTTACCTGAGATGACTGACTCTGCCTCCCCCCCCAGCCCCACCCCATCTCGCCCTCCATACCCCCGGCTCAACACATGCTGGGAGCGCACCCCAGCCTGAGCCTGCCAGGAAAGGGGAGTCGTAGAGGGGAGATGGGGGAGAGGCTCACTGCTGCTCTCGGGTAGTGCACAGCAGAAGGCAAGCCTGAGGCCCTGGCCTGTGATCACGTGGGGCTATCGGGAAGGCCAAAAAGTCCCTGTTCCCCCACCCAGCCCTGGCCTAGGGGGCTATCCTCAACCAACCGTAATACCCTGCCCCGCCCCAGCCCGCTCCCCCCCAAATAACAACCAGAGGAAGAGAAAAAGGTGCCATTTACCGATGCCGGCCTTGCGGGTGTCCAAACCGAGCGGGATGGGGGGGGGCTCGGCAACTCCTGGGGGCCTGGCGAGGAGGCGGGCTTCCCGGGGGGGGACACGGGACCGCTTACCTGGAGCCCCCAAGCTTACCTGAGCACGCGCACAGACCCCACACCCACCACCATGGGGTCAGCTAAAGCTACAGGGAGGGGAAGTTGGGGGTTCTAGGGAGCCAGGAGAGGGAGAGGAACCACATCTCCTGTACCACCTGGAGACAGGCAGAGGATGTGGTGGACCCCAAAGAAATCTCAAGGAGGCCTTAGAGTCGGGGAGACGAGGATTATCATCCAAGCTGGGCTCTGGAAAGCCCTGGACTATCTCGTGTGAATTTACAAAGAAGGCTGGGAAGGCCTCAAAAACCTGTCCAACCTCACCAGTCCCCAAGTCACACTGAACTAGGCACATAGCCCACCCCCCGCGACTTCTCCACCTCCAACTCCATGCTCCCTCCCACCAGCTGCGTCTGCAGAGGCTGGCACACAGGGGTCCAGGAGATGGTGCTGCCCGTGCTCTGAGGAGGGGCCACTTGGCCCCTGAACCCACAGGAGGGGAGTGGGGAAAGGCATTTAAGGACCAGGATCAAAGTCAAGCGAAGGAACCCCGCTCGGGTTCAGAGTCCCAAACCCCAAAAGAGGCCCATCCCGGGAGGAACAGCAAAGAAAACGTGTGATTGTGTTCATCTAGGCCTCTCTCTCTCTTTCCCTCTCTCAAGTCTCTAGACAGTGGAAGGTTCTTTAGTAAAAACCTACTGACACCTTCAGCTGCTGGCAGCCTACCCCTTGGTCCCTCCCACACCCCAAGCCCCAATTCCATGCACTTTGGGGAGCTCCTGACCACCTCTGGAGAGCGGCTGGACACCACAGCCAGCCCCCTCAGGAGGCCTCAACCACAGTAAGGAAGACAGGAAGGGCGCAGAGCACCCCAAAACTAGCAGCCAAAAAGACTCTCCAGGGCCAGCACAGTAGCAGCCCCACAGAAAGCACGGGGGCAGGGAGGGAAGGCTGAAGGGTTCCAGTGGAGCCCTGGCCTGGTGCCCTGCCCTCGGTGTTCCCGCCACCTCGCCACTGACATCGCGAAGCCGGGTCATCAGAGGCTGGGTGGAACCCAAGCGGAGAGGCCACCGCCTTTCCTACCGGGTTCATCCTTCCCCTCCTGGGATCAGCAAGATTCTCGGAGAGCATACGGATCGGGGCAGGAGGGACAAAGGGCACCCAAACAAGGAAAGGGCCATGGGTGCGGGGAGGCTGCGGGGGCGACTGGGGCGGGAGGAGGGGCGCCTCGCTGCTCCTGAGCTGCCTGGCTAAGCTGGGCTGGTGTGCGGTGCTGAGTGATCTTACCCATGATACAAACCCTTATACCAACCATACACTGAGGTGTTGTAAGGGGAGCGTAAGCATCAGCTGCAAGCCAGCTGCGTGGTGGCTGCAGTGACAATAAGAACAATCAATTAATACGGCGGCCCCTGGACACGCCGCAGCCCTGCCCACCCTCCCCCACCCATCCCTGCCCGTGTGGACGCCGCGGCAGCCTCAAAGGGGGCTTTGGAACTGTAGGGGCAGGCGCTCAACATGCCTATCACCCCACTGCCCACTGAGGAACAGGGTGGGGGGCCAGGGTTGGGGAGGCAGAGGGTCGGGTGGCCCAGCCCCAGTTCTACTGGGGGGGAAGAGAGGACAGGTTCAAAGGCCAGTCCTCATTGCAACCTGGCCACCCCCAACTTCAGTGGGGGGAAGAATGGGGAGAGGCTCCCCCAAAATCCGACCCCTTCCCCCACCTCCAACTGGCCCCAGCCCCTCACCCAGTTCCCTCTTTGCCCCTGAGGTTCAACGTGTGACACTTACCTCCCCAGGTTCACACACACACACACGTTGTGGGGGATTTGGTTTTTTTTAAAAATCACGTATATAAAAAAAAAAAAAGATATATCAGAAACAGAGGGAGGAGGAAAAGAGACATCGCTAATGTCAGGTGTGGCAGGGTGGGGGAGGGGACAGACTGGGAGGGGCTGGGGCAGCAGAGAAGTGAGAGCGGGTCAGAGGGCAAGGCTCGGCGGGAGGTACTCACAGTGCATGTCTCGCTCGTGTTCGTACTCAATGAAGGCATAGCCGCGGGGCTTTCCTGACCGCTTACTGTAGACCATGTGTATCTGTGGGGCGCATGGGGACAGGGGTGAGTCCCGCCACAGAGCGGCTCCACCCCACCAACCCCACAACAGCCTGCGCACCAGGCCCTGGGCCAGGTGAGGTCTCAGACCCTCTCTGTCCTTCAAGAGCCCTGAGTGACTTATGTTGTAATTGTAGGACCAGAGGGCACAGAGGCGGCTTCCTGGAGAAAATGACACTTAAGACCTAAAGAAAGAAGACAGATGAAGGAGGACAATGAGGTGTCAGCCTGTCAGGTGGAAAAGCAGTAACTCCAGAGGTCCAATGGCCTGGTGGCAGGAGGGCAGGAGGTTGGGGATGCACTTCAGCAGAGCTGGCTCACGTACTGATGACAGAGAGCCCCAGGAGATGAGGCCACAAAGGTGAGCAGGCCCAGGGTCATCAAGCGCCCCAGTGCCAGGTCGAGAAGCATAGTCCCTGAGGAGCTGGGAAGGGTGCTGAGCAACGAAGGGCCAGTGTGGGTGGTCTATGTGGAGTCAGGAGGACACAAATGGACTTAGGGAAACAGGACGGAGTTGTGAATGCCAATGGGACAGGGGAATTTTTTTTTTTTTTTTGGAGGTGGAGTCTTGCTCTGTCACCCAGGCTGGAGTGCAATGGCACGATCTCAGCTTACTGCAACCTCCACCTCCCAGGTTCAACTGATTCTCCTGCCTCAGCCTCCCGAGTAGCCGGGATTACAGGCATGCGCCACCACACCTGGGTTATTTTTTGTATCTTTAGTAGAGACGAGGTTTCACCATGTTGGCCAGGCTGCTCTTGAAATCCTGACCTCATGATCCCCCTCCTCGGCCTCCCAAAGTGCTGGGACTACAGGCATGAGCCACCGCACCTGGCCAGGGACAGGGGAGTTCTAAGAGAAAAAGCAAGGACATGTGCACAGCCAGGGAGGCTTGAGAGAATGTGGCACGCTGAGGGATGGGTCCCATCCCGAGGATGGCAGCAAGAGAAGGGGGGTGGGGGGTGGGGGTGGGGTGGAGGTCCACGAGGCCACACAGCTTGGGGAAGAGTCCTGTAAGGTCAGATGGTTACAGCTGGACATGTCCTAACATGCTAGGGACGCCGACCGCTGAGGAGATGGGGTCAGCTCTGGATGTCAGAAAGACCCCTCGGGGACCATGTAAGGGAGAACAATGGGCAAGGAAGGGCTGTTGAGACAGAGGTGGCCAGAATGAACCAAGGAAGATTTCTGGGAGGTGACAGCATTTGAGCTGGTCCCTCAAGGATGGCTAGTTCTCCATTCACATCACTACCAGTCGGCGACCAACCGCTATCATGGATGAACCTGGGACCCCACAGCCTCCAAAACACAACCGAGATTCCTGACTCGAATGGGATCAGAAGGACAAGGGTGGGGCCAAGGTTGTCACTGGACTGCGCAGGGCAGAACGACGTGTGTGTGTGTATACACACATATATACCGGCATATACAGATATATGCAAACACACACACAGACACGAGACACCACAATTGGCTAATATTTTGTATTTTTGTAGAGACAGGGTTTCGCCATGTTGGCCAGGCTGGTCTTGACTCCTGACTACAGCTGATCTGCCTGTCTTGCCCTCCCAATGTGTTGGGATTACAGGCGTGAGCTACCACACCCGGCCTACAATACCTTTTTTTTTTTTTAGATGGAGTCTTACTCTGCCACCCAGGCTGGAGTACAGTGGCGCGATCTTGGCTGACTCCAACCTCCGCTTCCCGGGTTCAAGCAATTCTCCTGCCTCAACCTCCTGAGTAGCTGGGATTACAGATGCCCGCTATCACGCCCAGCTAATTTTTGTACTTTTTTAAGTAGAGACCAGGTTTCACCACGTTGGTCAGACTGGTCTCGAACTCCTGACCTCAGGTGATCTGCCCATCTTGGCCTCCCAAAGTGTTGGGATTACAGGCATGAGCCACCACGCCTGGCCCAACAATATTTTTTTTTCCTTTTTGTGGAGAACGGGGTCTCACTATATTGCCCAGGCAGGTCTGGAACTCCTAGGTTTAAGCTATCCTCCCGCCTCTGCCTCCTTAAAAGCTGAGATTACAGGTGTGAGCCACCGCACCCGGCCTGACACGTATAAGTATTTTAAAAAGATGTATCAAAAACAGAGTAGGGGGGAGGAGACATGGCTAACATCAGTTTGCGTGTAGGGTGGCCTCAAGCCCTCACTACTGCCCAGGGAAGGCATGCGTCTCCCATGTTAGATAAAGGAAATCAGGCACAGCACTTAAGTGACTTAAAAGAAAATTGGTAAAACAAAGCCTTTCTCTAAAACAAGACTCAGCATACGTACTCTGCCAAGACGCAAAGAGTATATATTTCCAGCTTTGACAGCCACATACTCTTGCAACAACCCAACCCTGCCTTACAACAGTAGCAGCCAAAGACAATGTGTAAACAGACAGACCTGCCTGGCTGCGCAGCAGGAAGACTTTATTACAAGCAGTGAGTCTGCGGTTTGCCAACCCCTGCTCTCAATCAACCACCAGCAGTCATTACTTCTCATTTTACTTCTGCTACCCAAGGTCTGCTGCATGGAAATACAGTCAGGATGCACAAACCCAGGCCCTGAAATGCTGTGAGCCATGCTCAGGGCTGGGACCTCTCTCCCTCCCTTTTAGGATACGGCCCCTCCTCCATGCACCCCCAATTCAAACACCCTGACCCCACTCCACTTACTCTTTTGATGGGTCCGTACACCTCAAACTCTCTCCGGAGCTTGGATTCTGTTGTGTCATAGTTCTACGAGGAGATGGGTATGACGTTAAATGGGAGAACAGAGCTGTCCCACAGCCCCTGGAACATTCCCCAGTACCTAGCCCATCTGCCCTTTGGGCCAGACCCAGGCTCTCAGCAGCGTGGGGTTCCAGGAGCTGGGAGCTGGGGACTTACCACTCTCGCCACGAAGAGAGTCTTGAAGGCATCACCCTGAGCATTGGGATCATTGTGAGGGTCCCCTGTGCAGGAAGAAGGGAATTTTGTAAGTTGAAGGTGTCCATGGTCTCAGGTAGCAAAACAAATACGATGGGCAGAGGCCAAGAAGAAAACAGTGGCACTGGGAGAGGCCCCTGGCTGGAGGAACATGGGTGGTGACCTGGCAACCTCAGGCACGCCCCTCTCTGAACCTGTTTCTCTGAGGCACAGTGGGCTTTATCAGAGTGGCTGAGAGATAATCCAGGCTGCTGAGGGGAGGAGGTAAGGCTGACTTCAAGCTGACAGGATGTGGCAGGCCCAACTGCCATTTCAGACCTACATAAACCCTAAGGGCCCCATCGCTCCCAGATGCAAGGTGATCCAAACAGTAACAGCCCAACTGGGCCTCCCTGGAAATGCAGCTGATGCCCCCAGGACCCATCAAAAGAGTAAGTGGAGTGGGTCAGGGTGTTTGAACTGGGGGTACCTGGAGGAGGGATCATATCCTGAAAGGGAGGGAGAGGTCCTTCCTGTAGGCAGGGCCACACTGCCACCCACTGGACACAGACTACAACTACAGCCCACAGGAAAACCTGAGACCAAGCCACCCCAAGGCTGCGAATGAGAGCCAGAAGAGCAAAGGCTAAGTAAGCTCTGCTTTCCCATCTGTGCCCTGTGTCTCTAAAAGGAACCCAGGAACTGACGAGCATCAGATTAGATCCTCACTCCAGCCTCGCTGTGAGGCAAACTGTCCTACCTGGCGACTAAGGAATAACAATCTCCAAAGAAAAGAGCCAGGAATCTCCTGAGAAACCAATTCCATAGTGATCCTGCTGGGTGAGGCCTGGGAATAAGTCCTTTTCACCAAATATGGCGGCCCCAGCACATAACGACCCTGACTCCTGCCGGGGCCTTAAGGACACTCTGCTGGTTCTTCCATGGCATAGGGCTCCCCTCAGAAGCCCTGTCACATTCTGGGAGAGTATGAGAAAAGGAGTAACATTAACCCAGAGGTTGCAATTGTTTGAACTGCAGATGTGTGAAAAATCAGACCCTGGCGATGACCCTGAGCAGGATATAAATAACTCCTACAAGCTTAGCATTCCAATAATGGAACACTAGGCATAAAATTTACTGAGCACATACTATGGCCCAGACACAGTGCTGGACACTGATATTTATTTATTACTGTTTTGCCAATGGAAGCAAAACAGAACACGAGACACAGAAAAAGGGAGGTGTCAAAGTGGCAAAGGGCCAAGGCAGACTTCACCTCTCACCCCAGGCACTCGAACTACCAGGCTCCTTCCCCGAACCCCGGGGTGCTACCTTTTCAGGAAGACGGTGTGGGTGTTGCCAGAAGCTAGAGAAATAAAGTATCAGATTTTTTTTTTTGAGACAGAGTGTCACTCTTGTTGCTCAAACTGGAGTGCAGTGGTGCCATCTTGGCTCACTGCAACCTCCGCCTCCCGGGTTCAAGCGATTCTCCTGCTTCAGCCTCCCAAGTAGCTGGGATTAGCTGGGATTACAGACACACACCACCACGCCCAGCTAATCTTTTGTACTTTTAGTAGAGACGGGGTTTCACTATGTTGGCCAGGCTGGTCTCGAACTCCTGACCTCAGGTGATCTACCTGCCTCAGCCTCCCAAAGTGCTGCCATTACAGGCGTCAGCCACCATGCCTGGCCTAAGGGATGTTTTAGAAAGCAGAAGCTTGAGCCACAATTTAAGGGAATCGCTATCTGGGACGAATGGAAATATCTGAAAACAACTCCATCTCGGTGTTCTCCCCAACCACTCCTCAAAGCTGCTTGCCAGGCTGGGCTCGGTGGATCACACCTGTAATCCCAGCAATTTGGGAGGCTAAGGCAGACGGATCACCTGAGGTCAGGAGTTCGAGATCAGCCTGGTCAACACAGCAAAACCCCATCTCTACTAAAAATACAAAACTACCAGAGTGTGGAGGTGTGCGCCTGCAGTCCCAGCTACTCAGGAGGCTGAGGCAGGGGAATCACTTGAACCTGGGAGGCGGAGGTTGCAGTGAGCCAAGATCGTGCCACTGCACTCCAGCTGGGGCAATAAAGCGAGACTCTGTCTCAAAAAAAACAAAAAAGTTCCTTGCCATACCACATCCCTGAGCGTTGTAATTTTCTATGGCCAGGTCTCTCAATTTGCACTGGCTTTTTTTTTTTTTTTTCCTGCACCAGCTAACTCTCATTCATTCAAAAGTAATTCTTTTTTTTTTGCCGATGTTTGTGCTTTTGTAAATAGGTAACTCGGCCGGGCGCGGTGGCTCAAGCCTGTAATCCCAGCACTTTGGGAGGCCGAGACGGGTGGATCACGAGGTCAGGAGATCGAGACCATCCTGGCGAACACGGTGAAACCCCGTCTCTACTAAAAATACAAAAAAAAACTAGCCGGGCGAGGTGGCGGGCGCCTGTAGTCCCAGCTACTTGGGAGGCTGAGGCAGGAGAATGGCGTGAACCCGGGAGGCGGAGCTTGCAGTGAGCTGAGATCCGGCCACTGCACTTCAGCCTGGGCGACAGAGCGAGACTCCGTCTCAAAAATAAAATAAAATAAAAAATAAAAAATTTAAAAAAAGTAAATAGGTAACTCTTTTTTTTTTTTTTTTAGATGGAGTCTCGCTCTGTCGCCCAGGCTGGAGTGCAGTGGCCAGATCTCAGCTCACTGCAAGCTCCGCCTCCCGGGTTTATGCCATTCTCCTGCCTCAGCCTCCCGAGTAGCTGGGACTACAGGCGCCCACCACCTCGCCCAGCTAGTTTTTTTGTACCTTTTAGTAGAGACGGGGTTTCACCGTGTTCGCCAGGATGGTCTCGATCTGCTGACCTCATGATCCGCCCATCTCGGCCTCCCAAAGTGCTGGGATTACAGGCTTGAGCCACTGCACCCGGCCGTAAATAGGTAACTCTTAAGCATCTACTATGTGCCTGGAAATACTATAGTTGTTGGGGATTTGGCAGTAAACAAGACAAAAAAGGCTGGCCGGGCGCGGTGTCTCACGCCTGTAATCTCAGCACTTTGGGAGGCCAAGGCGGGAGGATCACGAGATCAGGAGATGGAGACCATCCTAGCGAATACTGTGAAACCCCGTCTCTAATAAAAATACAAAAAAATTAGCCGGGCGTGGCAGCAGGTGCCTGTAGTCCCAGCTACTCGGGAGGCTGAGGCAGGAGAATGGCATGAACCCGGGGGGGCGGAGCTTGCAGTGAGTGGAGATCGTGTCACTTCACTCACTCCAGCCTGGGCAACACAGCGAGACTCCATTTAAAAAAAAAAAAAAAAGGGTGCTGGGCGCAGTGGCTCACAGCTGTAATCCCAGCATTTTGGGAGGCGGAGGCAGGCGGATCACTTGCAACCAGGAGTTCGAGACCAGCCGACCAACATAGCAAAACATCGTCTCTACTAAAAATACACAAAAAATTAGCTGGGCATGGTCCAGCTACTCAGGAGGCTAAGACAAGAGAATCGCTTGAACCAGGGAGGCGACAAAGGCTGTAGTAAGCTGAGATCACGCCACTGCAGTCCATCCCGGGCAACACAGTGAGACTGTCTCAAAAAAAAAAAAAGACAAAAAAGGTGTCTACTCTCATGGGGTTCCTATGCTAATGGAAGAAGTAAATAACGAGATCATATGATCACATCAGATGACCAGAGATAGAAACAGGTGATTTTATAAGGCAGGCTAGGAAAGGCCTCATAAGATGCTAATATTTAATGAGGAGCTGAAGGTTGTCACAGCAGCAAGGAAACACACCCAGCAACACCAGACAGCAGGCATTCTAACAGTTACTGTGGAACACTACAGTGGGACCAATGAATGCTGCAGGGTTGGGGGGTGGAGAAGGCCAAACAACAGCTGAGCTTCCTGAAGGACAGCTGTAAGGAAACCACCCCAGCACACCGCCTGAGTTTCCTGGAGCGCTTGCTTACCTGGGGTGGGGGGGCCACAAATGTGCCTAAAGGTAAAAGAAAATGCAGCAAAGCAATGGTTCCCAAGTCCTGAAGACAGAGCACGAAAGCTCAAAGAAGGTAGTACAGACCCAAGGCCAGGCAGTGCCCCACCAGTGTATGCGTGCAGAGCCCTGCCAGCACCTCTCCCTTAGGAAATCATTGGTTAGGGGCTCATCTTAACCCAGAGCAGCCCAGAGCAGAGACTCAAAGGAACTGGGCCGTGGAGTCGGGAATTAGGCTTTGAGGTGCTCGAGGTCCCATCTCCGAACTCTCACTCTTTGTAAGCGTGCTTGCCTCAATAAGCCTCCATTTCTTTATCTTAAAAATGGGAGTAGCAACCCCTGCTGCACTTGGAAGCTGTGAGAAGTCAGTAACACGAAGTACAAGTGCTCAGCAAGGAGGCACGGTCCCCTTGACGGGAGCTGTTCATTGTGATAAGGCACAGCAAGCTTCTATAGTTACGAGTGGAGGCTCTGAAGGGCACAGAAACCCTACTGAACTTGATCCGTTCTTTTATTTCTTTTCTATTATGGAGAAGTTCAAGCACTTAATGGAAGTAGAGAACAGTACAATGAACTCTCATGAGCCCACTTCCATTATCAACATGTGGCCAGACTTGTTTCATCCCTATCCTCCCACAGCCCACGGCGTTGTTTTTTGTTTGTTTTTGTTTTTTGAGATGGAGTCTCGCTCTGTCACCCAGACTGGAGTGCAGTGGCATGACCTCAGCTCACCCCAACCTCTGCATCCCGAGTTCAAGCGATTCTCCTGCCTCAGCCTCCCAAGTAGTCGGGATTACAGGCCCCTGCCACCACACCTGGATAATTTTTATATTTTCACTTGAGACAGGGTTTCACCATATTCACCACTTGAACTCCTGACCAGCCTGGATCACTCAAGTGATCTTCTCACCTCAGCCTCCCAGAGTGCTGCCATTACAGGCGTGAGCCACCGCGACCAGCTGAATTATTTTAAATGAAATTCAAGATAGCACACCACTTTGGTCTCTAATAAAGACTTTTAAACATCATAACCACAGTGCCACTATTACATCTTAAAGAGCTAATGTTTACTAATTCCTTAACCTCATCTATGATCCAGTGCCCAAATTCCTCAATTGGAACTTGTTTGTTTGTTTGTTTTGAGATGGAGTTTTGCTCTTATTGCCCAGGCTGGAGTGTAATGGCACGATCTCGGCTCACTGCAACCTCCGCCTCCCGTGTTCAAGCAATTCTCGTGCCTCAGCCTCCCGAGTAGCTGGGATTACAGGAGCCCATAACAACGCCTGGCTAGTTTGGTTTTTTATATATATATATTTTTAGTAGAGACAGGGTTTCACCATGTTGGCCAGGCTGGTCTCAAACCCCTAACCTCAGGTGATCTGCCCGCCTCGGCCTCCCAAAGGTGCTGCGATTATAGGCGTGAGCTTTGGTGCCCAGCCTGGAACTTTTTTTTTTTTTTGAGACACAGTCTTGCTCTGTCACCCAGGCTGGAGTGCAATGGCGTGATCTCGGCTCACTGCAACCTCCGCCTCCCAGGTTCAAGCGATTGTCCTGCCTCAGCCTCCTAGGTAGCTGGGATTACAGGTGCATGCCACCACATCCAGCTAATTTTTAAAAAGCATTTCTGGCCGGGTGTGGTGGCTCACGCCTGTAATCCCAGCACTTTGGTAGGCTGAGGCGGGCGGATCACCTGAGGCCAGGAGTTCAAAAACAGCCTGACCAACATGGAGAAACTCCACCTCTACTAAAAATACAAAATTAGCCAGGCATGGTGGTGCATGCCTATAATCCCAGCTACTCAGGAGGCAGGAGAATCGCTTCAAAGAACATTTTTGGCTGGGTATGGTGGCTCACACCTGTAATCCCAGCACTTTGGGAGGCCGAGGCAGGAGGATCACTTGAGCCCAGGAATTCAAGACCAGCCTGGGCACCATAGTGAGATTCCATCTCAATTTTAAAGTTTTTCTAGAAAAGAAAAAAAAAAAAGACCCACAGTGGATTCTGGTTGGTTAAGACATAGATAAACTAGGCTGGGTGCAGTGGCTCACGCCTGTAATCTCAGCACCTTGGGAGGTTGAGGCAGGTGGATCACAAGGTCAGAAGTTCGAGACCAGCCTGGCCAATACAGTGAAACTCCATCTCTACTAAAATTACAAAAATTAGCCGGGCATGGTGGCACACACCTATAGTCCCAGCTGCTCAGGAGGCTGAGGCAGGAGAATTGCTTGAACCTGGGAGGTGGAGGTTGCAGTGAGCCAAGATAGTACCATTGCACTCCAGCCCGGGTGACAGAGTGTGACTCCGTCTCAAAAAAAAAAAAAAAAAAAAAAAAAAAAAATGGCAGGGAGGGCTAGGCACAGTGGCTCATGCCTGTAACCCCAGCACTTTGGGAGGCCTAGGCGGGCAGATCTCAAGGTCAAGAGATCTAGACGATCCTGGCCAACATGCTGAAACTCTGTCTCTACTAAAAATACAAAAATTAGTTGGGCGTGGTGACACACGCCTGTAGTTCCAGCTACTTGGGAGGCTGAGGCAGGAGAATCACTTGAATCCGGGAGGCGGAGGGTGCAGTGAGCTAAGATTGCACCACTGCAGCCTGGCGACAGAGCGAGGCTCCCTCTCAAAAAAAAAAAAAAGACATAGGTAAACTAGTTATAACAGACTGTGACTGTGCTGTCCAGGCAAGAGGTGACCTGGGTGGTGGTGATAGACACAAAAAGAAGAGTCAGGTTTGTGACACTTAGAAAGTAACACAAATAGGTCTTGGTGAGAGACTGAGCAAAGGGTTAGAAAAGGTGTTAGAAACAAATTGCATGGCAAAAAATGAGGTCATGACCAGCACACTTGAATGTCTACGTCCCAGAGAAAACACCCAAAGGAAACGAGGTTGGTGGCAAGGGAAAACCCCTGTGGTTTGGACACTGATTCTGAGATGCCTCTGAGGCATCTGAGGAAGGACATCAAGGCAGCGTTCTGACAGCCAGTGTCCAAATAGCGCACCACCAGATGCCTCTGTCACACTTCTGTGTAAGCACCCTGAGGAAACCCTGCACTCCAGGATTTCGAGGAAAGGGATTCATTGAAGTTCACAGGTATAGGAGGAAAACCTGTCTTCTCACTAGAGTCATGTCATGTTCTGAGAAGTGCGTCATTTGATGGTGATATCGATATGCAAACATGAGACGGCACTTCCACGAGCCTAGATGGTATACCTCACAACACTCCCGGGCTAGAGGGTGCGTCCCACTGCTCCGAGGCCATGCATGTTACTACACCAAATACTACAGCAACCCTAACACAATACTAAGTATTTGTGCATCTAAACATATCTAAGCATAGAAAAGGTACAGTAAAAATATGGTATAATTTTTTTTTTTTAGATGGATTTTCGCTCTTGTTGCCCAGGCTGGGTTGCAGAGAGCGGACGCGATCTCGGCTCACTGCAACCTCCGCCTTCCGGAGATTCTCCTGCCTCAGTCTCCCAAGTAGCTGGGATTACAGGAGCCCGCCACCACGCCCGGCTAATTTTTGTACTTTTAGTAGAGACAGGATTTCACCATGTTGGCCAGGCTGGTCTTGAACTCCCGACCTCATGATCCACCCGCCTCGGTCTCCCAAAGTGCTGGGATTACAGAAGTGAGCCACTGCACTCGGGAAAATATGGTATAATCTTATAGGATCACCATCACATCCACAGTCCCCTGCTGACTGAAACACTGTTATGCTGCGTGTGACTGCACAGTTTTCACCCTCACAATAAAGAGCCACTGGAGGTTGACATCTGACCCTCTTATGAGTTTGCTTAATGGCAACAATATATCTGTCTTGTACTCCAATTCCTCCTCTATGTGGAGGGGATGGAACAACCTCAGCCCAAGGGTTGAGGAGCTAAGGTTAGAGCCAGGACAGACCCACTCGCCCACAACTCATCACCTCAGCCTGTGACTCCCAGCTAGGTTGTGGGAGTCCCTTAACTGTCCTCCCCTGCAGGAGGAGCCCAAGGTACCAGGGTCTCCCTTCCTGCCAACTTTTACCCTATGTTCTGCTGCTGAAAAGCCTAAACCAAAAACAGTGCTTGCCAAGTGGCAGGGGCTAAATAAATGAACTAACAACCCTGCTCCCTGCAAAACAGGCTTTGGGTGACAGCAGGGTCCTGGGTATGACCTGGGAAGAACACAGAGGGTTTGGGGGAGGAGAGAGCCGAATGGTGGATGAGAGACTTACACATTTTAAGCTCTGTCTCCACTTCTTGCTGTCGCCGCTCAATCTTTTCCCGTCTCTGTCAGGAGAAAGGGAAAGTAGAGAAGTAAATGCAGATAGAAGTGTCCTAGTGTCAAGGACCATCTGGAAACAGTGGCAAAACAGGGGGTCAGGAAGCAACAATGACATACTTTCCTCTCCATGCGCTCCTCTCGGGTTTCTGCACGAGTTGGAGGCGGGGCATCTCGAGGGTCCTGGGAACAAGAAGAGAGGTGACAGGGTGGGAAGGACTAGGGGAAATGGCAAGGGTCACTCACCAAAGAAATAAGCAGGTCAACCCTCCCACCCCCACCCCCTACAAAAATAAACATCCACTCACACTTCCCCTGTCACAGTGCAGGGAGGGGAGTGGCACAGATCAAAGCATGGACTGCGGCCACGCACAGTGGCTTTCCACTTGTAATCCCAGCACTTTGGGAGGACGACACAGGAAGAATGCTTGAGCCTAGGGGTTTCAGACTAGCCTGGGAAACAGTGAAACACCATCTCTACAAAAAATTTAAAAATTAGCCAGGTGTAATGGCACACACCTATAGTCCCAGCTACTAGGGAGGCTGAGGGGGGAAGAATCTTTTGGGCACCAGAGGTTAAGGCTGCCGTGAGCCATGATTGTGACACTGCACTCCAGCCTGGGTGACAGAATAAGACCCTGTCTCAAAAACTAAGCATGGTCCATGGACCAGTACTATCCAAACTGTTGCTGGACTGTGATAAGTACAGGTAAGTACAGAAACCATGAGTAAGTGTTCAGAAACTTCTACAGTAATTTCACACTTTGATGTCCACTGACTGTAATATAAATTTGGTCTTTTATTCTGCAGATCTTTTTTTTTTTTTTTTTTTGAGACGAAGTCATGCTCTGCTGCCCAGACTGGAGTGCAATGGTGCGATCTGAGCTCACTGCAACCTCTGCTTCCCAGGTTCAAGCGATTCTAAGCCCCACTTTCCCCTCTGTGTTTCTGTGTTTCTAAAAGGAACCCAGGAACCAACTAGAATCCTTCAAGCGGTTCTCCTGCCTAAGCCTCCTGAGTACCTCAGATTACACGCACACGACAGCATGTTGGCTAGTTTTTGCATTTTTAGTAGAGATGAGGGTTTCACCATGTTGGCCTGGCTGGTCTCGAACCCCTGTCTGAGGTCTTTCTTTAAAAAGTAATTCTATCATATACACCAAAAGCAAACAGATCGGAAATAGTATCTATCCTTCACCAAAAACAGTTTAAAAAGCACTGGTACGGGTGACATCTAGCTTAAGAATACAGTATTTAGGAAACACATTGCTTCTCACAGCTCCAAGTATCACTTGCATTGAACAAACTGCCAGAGGATGTGATGGGAATGAGTGATGACAAGGCCCTGCTGATGAGTGCCAGTGAAGAGGACCAGGCCTGAAACAACATGAGCTGACAGAACAGGGCTCCAAAGCCCACAACTGCACACCCTCTGAGGGCCAAGCCAGTTCTTCAAGGTCTCACCAACCACACATTAAATAGGAACTGGCTGGTGGGGTGCGGTGGCTCACACCTGTAATCCCAGCACTTTGGGAGGCCGAGGCAGGCAGATCACAAGGTTAGGAGTTTGAGACCATCCCGACCAACATGGTGAAACCCCGTCTTTACAAAAAATACAAAAATTAGCCAGGCATGGTAGCGCATGCCTGTAATCCCAGCTACCCAGGAGGCTGAGTCAGGAGAATCCCTGGAACCCCAGGAGGCGGAGGTTGCAGTGAGCCAAGATCGCGCCACTGCACTACAGCCTGGGCAACAGAGCGATACTCCGTCTCAAAAGAAAAAAAAAAAGTACCTGGCTACCAGGCATGGTGGCTCACACCTGTAATCCCAGCACTCTGGGAGGCCAAGGGGGGTAGATCACCTGAGGCTAGGAGTTCGAAACCAGCCTGGCCAAAATGGTGAAACCCCATCTCTACTAAAAATACAAAACTAGCCAGGCGTGGTGGCGCATCCCTGTACGCCCAGCTACTTGAGAGGCTGAGGCAGGAGAACTGCTTGAATCAGAGGTTGCAGTGAGCTAAAATCATGCCACTGCACTCTACCCTGGGCAACAGAGCAAAACTGTCTTATAAATAAATAACTAGTAACTGAGACCAGGCACGGTGGCTCACGCCTGTAATCCCAGCACTTTGGGAGGCCGAGGTGGGCGGATCACGAAGTCAGGAGATCCAGACCATCCTGGCTAACACGGTGAAACCCCGTTTCTACTAAAAATACAAAAAATTAGCCGGGCGTGGTGGCAGGCACCTGTAGTCCCAGCTACTCTGGAGGCTGAGGCAGGAGAATGGCGTGAACCCCGGAGGCGGAGCTTGCAGTGAGCTGAGATCGCACCACTGCACTCTAGCCTGGGCGACAGAGCGAGACTCCCTCTCAAAAAAATAAATAAATAAATAGAAACTGGCACATGACCTGCATCATCAAAGGGCACCTACCACCGCCTGTGCCCATTAAGTTAATTTAACTGGCCAGTAACACTTCTCAAATGCGGGTTCACCAAGGGTGGCAAATCCCACTGAAGATACACCTTTCTGTTATCTATGAACTTCTGCTGTGCAACTCCCTCGCCTCCAGCTGCCCTTCCCTACGCAATGCCAGAATGTTCTTGTAACTTCTGGCTGTGTGCCAGTTTTTCTCAGGTGTGCTCTGATGCACCTAAGAGAAGACCTTTGTCATTCCATTTCACAAATAAAAACACAGAGGTCCAGGAGCCTAAGTCATTCATTCCTATTTACCCCGAAGGTGCAGAGCTAAGATCCCCATCTGCAGTTTTAAGTCCTCCAATACTCAATACTGGGTGCTAAGTCTTTATGAACATCATCTTATTAACAATAAAAACAGTAAACAAAGTAACAAAGGCTGACGCGTGCTGACTGGTTGGTGCCAAGCCCCTGATATACACTTTGCCATTTAATTCTCCAGCATTATGAGGGTGCTACCACTATCCCCTTGCTAAAGATAAAGAAACCAATGCATGAAGAGGATACAACATTTGCCCAAAGTCAGAGCTGATAAATGGTGCGGGTTAAGTGCAAATCCTCAACCACTACTCACTGAATTTTCACCAAAATTCTACAAAAGGGGTACTATCAAACCCCACTTTTTTTTTGAGACAGTCTTCTTCTGTTGCCCAGGCTGGAGTGCAGTGGCACGATCTCAGCTCATTGCAACCTCCACCTCCTGGGTTCAAGTGATTCTCGTGCTTCAGCCTCCCAAGGAGCTGGAATTACAGGCATCATCATGCCCGGCTAATTTTTGCTATTTTTAGTAGAGACGGGGTTTCACCATGTTGGTCAGGCTGGTCTTGAACTCTTCACCTCAGGTGATCCACCTGCCTCAGCCTCCCAAAGTACTGGGATTACAGGCGTGAGCCACCGCACTGGGCCACAACCCCACTTTAAAAAAAAAAAATTTTTTTTTGAGAGACAAAGTCCTGCTCTGTCACCCAGGCCGGAGTATAGCGGCACAATCACAGAGCACTTCAGTCTCCAACTCCTGGGCTCAAGCAATCCTCCCATCTCAGCCTCCTGAGTAGGTAGAACTACTGCTGCACTCGACCACACCCGGCACCCGGCTGCAACACCATTTAAAACAGCGAAACTGAGGATCACAAAGATTAAGCCCCTCGCTTAAATCACACAGCTAGCAAAACAGTCAGAGGCTGGACTCGCAAATCCAACCCCTTGCTCCCCAGAACCCAAACCATTCCTGGCCTGCTCAGTGAACTCACCTCAAACTCTCGAATGTACGGCGCAATGCCACAGTAAGGTTGATTGTGGTGTTTTTCATGTGGCAGTTTCTCCAGGGGTGGCAGGTATGGGATAGGGTCACGGGGGGCAAAGAGGGCCAGAAGGTTGGGCGGCAGGAACTGGGTCATCTTGCCAAGTCTGAGAGCAGAAGCAGGACAGCCTTAGGTTAGATCGGGTCTGCAGAGAAAGCCCCTATTACTCCTTGACTCTCAAAGTAAGAAAGAAAGGAGAGAAGTCTCGGAATTAAAACAGGCTTTGTAAGGGCAGAGAACGGTCCTGTGTTACGGAGAAAAGGGTAAAAGTCTTGTTGGAGGTGGAGGTGAAAGGCCGGTAAAAGACACAAAAATAAAGGCTGAAAAAGGGTTCCTGAGTAGTGAAGTCTCAGAGGCCTGAGACACGAGCTGTGGGGCGGAGAGGTTGCCTGGGAATTTCTGGGGGAATCAAGGACCCGAGGAGAGAGGCCCAGAGCAGTTGTGGCTGCTCGTCCCGTACCGTGGACAGCAAATTACTAGACGCAGTTTGCAAGGGCCTGGGGGTCGGAAGTCTCCGAGCAAAGAAAGAGAAACATAAGGAGCGAAGCCCCAAAACCAAACGCTTGTGGGTAACAGATCTGGGCCCCGCAAAGGCGAAAGGAATTATGGGTAAGGGTCCGGGACAACATAGAAAAACGAAAAAGAAAAAAAGCTACACACCGCAAGGGCCTGTGGGTAGGGAACCGCGAGGGCGATGTGGGGACCGGGCGTGGGTGCCCAGAGAACTCGGGGTCCGGGAAAGGGATGCAGAAGTGACCTGTGGCGAGGACGCGGGAAGGGGGCCTGGCCGCGGGGAAGAGGCCCGGGCCCACCGCTGGGGCTTCTGGGTAGCGGCCCCGCTCCCCGTCGGGCCACTCAGTCACACTCACTCGCCGCGCAGCGCCCTCCTAGCTCTGGTGTCTGTCCGGAGGCTCGCGGCGGCTGCGGCGACCCCTCAGCAACAACAGCTCCTGCTTGGGCTTCCACTCTGGGGGCGTCCGCGTCCGTCTGATTCCGTCGCTCGCGCAGCGAGCGCACCAGGCCGCTGCTCAGGAACCCGCGCGGCCTCGGCCAGCGACTGGAGCAGGGGGTGGGTCCCGGCCGCAAATCCCTCCGCCGTCTGCACTGCGCACGCGCCGCGCGAGGCCAAGCCCAACCCACACGCTAGGACCCGGGGCCGCCGCGGCAACAGCGCACGCGCGAGGTCACTACCCCGCCTTCGGGCACCTTGAGTATTTCAACCGCCGGGAGCTGGCGTCTGCACTGCGCGCGCGCGCTGAGCCCCAGGCCGCCCCTCCACCTCTCGCTTTCCGCTCCAAACCGCCTATGTCCGCGAGGCTCTCCCTGATGCTCCGCCCCTTTCCAATCACACTTCCCGGATCTTGCGCGCATGCGTTCTGCGTAGGGAACTATAATGTACCTCTCCGCCGACTAGCAAAGAGTCCCTAAGTGAATAGCCTGATTGCGTTGATGTTTAATCTATTCAATCGATAACTGTTCATCGAGCATCTCATGTGTGCTAGGCACTGTCTGGGCTTTGGGGCTACAGCACGTGATTAAAGCAAAGTCTTCTCCTGCTAGGGCTTACACTGTACTGGGAGAGACAATAAAAGCATTTAACTGAGTAAAGATAATTTGAGGTCGGGCGCGGTGGATCACGCATGTAATCCCAGAACTTTGGGAAGCTGAGGCGGTCGGATCACCTGAGGTCAGGAGTGCGAGACCAACCTGACCAACATGGTGAAAGCCCGTCTCTACTAAAAATACAAAAATTATCCGGGCGTGGCGGTGCGCGCCTGTAATCCCAGTTACTCGGGAGGCTGAGGCAGGAGAATCGCTTGAACTCGGGAGGCTGAGTTTGCAGTGAGCCGAGGTCGTGCCACTGCACTCCAGCCTGGGCGACAGAGCGACTCCGTCTCAAAAATAAATAAATATAAAAAATAAAAGATATTTTGAGATAGTGGCCAGCATAATGAAGAACGATGGAGCAGAATAAAGGGATGGGAAGTGAGAGCGAGTCTATTTTAGAAAGGGTGATAATGGAAGCCTCTTCTGAAGAGGCAACATTTGAACAAAAACCAGATAGAAGCGAGATCTGGAGTGGGGGGGGGAGCGGGAGGTGGTGTTTAACAGTTTAAGTGCAAAGGTCCTGAGCGAGGACCAGATGGCAGAAATCTCAGGTTGTTAGCCATGAGATCAGAGAGCTGGCACTTACGTTATTTGGAGCCCTGTTGTTAAGTATCTTAAGTTTTGTGGATGGATTCAGTAGCCTGTTTAATAACTACAGAAATTACTGCAAAATTCAATTGACTAATTTTGTGTTTCAATAAAAAGGCCAAGTGCAGTGGCTCACACCTGTAATCCCAGCACTTTGGGAGGCCAAGGCGGGTGGATCACTTGAGAGTTCGAGACCAGCCTGGCCAACATGGTGAAATCCCATCTCTACTAAAAATACAAAAATTAGCTGAGAGTGGTGGCACGCACCTGTAATTCTAGCTACTCGGGAAGCTGAGGCAGGAGAATTGCTTGAACCCAGGAGGCAGAGATTGTGCCACTGTACTCCAGCCTGGGCAACAGAGTGAGAATGTGTCTCAAAAAAACAAACAAATAAAATAGGCCGGGTGTGGTGGCTCACATCTGTAATCCCAGCACTTTGGGAGGCCACGGTAGGAGGATCCCTGAGATCAGGAGTTCAAGACCAGCCTGGGCAACATGGCGAAACCCCTTCTCTACTAAAAATACAAAAATTAGCTGGACATGGTGGCATGCACCTGTAATCCCAGCTACTTCGAAGGCTAAGGCAGGAGAATTGCTTGAACCTGGGAGGTGGAGGTTGCAGTGAGCTGAGATTGTGCCACTGCACTCCAGCCTAGACAGAGCAACACTCTATCTCAAAAAATAATAATGATGACTGGGCACAGTGGCTCACACCTGTAATCCCAGCACTTTGGGAGGCCGAGGCAGGCAGATCATGAGGTCAGGAGATTGAGACCATCCTGGCCAACATGGTGAAACCCCATCTCTATTAAAACTACAAAAATTAGCTGGGCATGGTGGCCTGTGCCTGTTGTCCCAGCTACTTGGGAGGCTGAGGCAGGAGAATCGCTTGAACCCGGGAAGCAGAGGTTGTGGTGAGCCAAGATTGCGCCACTATACTCCAGCCTGGCAACAGAGTGAGACTTTGTCTCAAAAAAACAAAACAACAACAACAACAACAAAATTATAATAAAATAAAAGGGAGAAATCTGCCAAAGGAAAGGGATAATAGGCTTAACAGAAGTCTGGCCGGGTGCAGTGGCTCATGCCTGTAATCCCAGCACTTTGGGAGGCCGAGGTGGGCGGATCACGAGGTCAGGAGTTCGAGACCATCCTGGCTAACATGGTGAAACCCCGTCTCTACTAAAAATACAAAAAAATTAGCCAGGTGTGGTGGCGGGCACCTGTAGTCCCAGCTTCTTGGGAGGCTGAGGCAGGAGAATGGCATGAACCTGGGAGGTGGCGGAGCTTGCAGTGAGTGGAGATTGGGCCACTGCACGCCAGCCTGGGTGACAGAGCGAGACTCAGTCTCAAAAAAAAAAAAAAACAAAAAACAGAGGTCTGAAACACAGCAGAGGAGACATTAAACTTTAAAGCTCTGGCCGGGTGCAGTGGTTCACACCTGTAATTCCAGCACTTTGGGAGGCCAAGGTGGGTGGATCACGAGGTCAGGAATTCAAGACCAGCCTGGCCAAGATGGTGAAACCCCGTGTCTACTGAAAATACAAAAATTAGCCAGGCGTGGTGGTGGGTGCCTGTAATCCCTGCTACTCAGGAGGCTGAGGCAGAAGAATCGCTTGAACCCAGGAGGCAGAGGGTGCAGTGAGCCAAGATTGCACCACTGTACTCTAGTCTGGGCAACAGAGCAAGACTGTCTCAAAAAAAAAAAAACAAAAAACAAAAAAAAAAACAAATACAGCTCCAAAATAATCCCTGATTCCATGTCCTGCATCCAGGGCACACTGGTGCAAAGAGTGGGCTCCCAAAGTCTTAGGTAGCAGAGTCCAGCCCCAATGTCTCCTCACACAGGTTGGAGTTTAGTGCCTGTAGCTGTTGTAGGCTCAGGGTACAATCTGCTGGCAGATCTATCACTCTGTGGTCTAGAGGGCAGGGGTCCCCTTCTCACAGCTCCACTAGTCAGTGCCCTGGTGGGGACTCTATGTTGGGCCTCCAACCCCACCTTTCCCCCTTGGCAATATCCTAGTAGAAGCTCTCTGTAGGGACTCCAACCGTGCAGCCAACTTCTGCCTGGACAGCCAGGCTTTCCTACACATCCTCTGAAATCTAGGTGAGAGCTGCTAAGCTTCCTTCACTCTTGCATTCTGTGCACCTACAGGCCTAATCCCACATGAAAGCTGCCAAATTTTATGGCTTGCACCCTCTGGAGTGGTGGCCCAAGCTATACTTGGGGCCCTGTGAGTCATGGCTGGAGATGGAGCAGTAGGGATGCAGGGAAGCAGTGTCTCCAGGCTGAACAAGAGACAGGGTCCTGGATCTGGCCCAAGAAACCACTCTTTCCTCATATGCCTCAGAGCCTCTGATGGGGGAGGTTGTTTTGAAGACTCCTGAAATGCCTTCAAGGCCTTTTTCCCATTGTTTTGGCTGTTAGCACTTGGCTTTCTTTTAGTCACGCAAACCTCTCTAGCAAGGCAATACAGCCTGCTTGTATTTCTCTCCTAAAAAATGCTCTTCTCTTCTCTACCACATTGCCAGGTTGTGACTTTTCCAAACTTTTATGCTGTGTTTCCTATTTACTGATGGATTTTTCAGAGACACGGTCTCACTGTGTCACTCAGGCTTGTGGGCAGTGGCTATTCACAGGTATGATCCCACTCCTGATCAACACAGGAGTTTTGACCTACTCCACTTCCAGCCTAGGTCAGTTCACCCCCTGCTAGGCAACCTGGTAATCTCCCACGCCTGGGAGGTCACCATATTGAAGCCAAACTTGGTATGGACACCCAATCAGCATAACACATTACAGCCCAGAACTCCTGGGCTCAAACAATCCTCTTGCCTCAGCCTCCAAGTAGCTGGGAGTACAGGCACATGACACAGAGCCTGGCTGCCTCCCTTTATTTATTTATTTATTTACTTATTTAAGACGAAGTCTCGCTCTGCCGCCCAGGCTGGAGTGCAGTGGTCCATCTCGGCTCACTGCAAGCTCCGCCTCCCAGGTTCACGCCATTCTCCTGCCTCAGCCTCCCGAGAAGCTGGGACTACAGGCACCCACCACCATGCCTGGCTAATCTTTTTTTTTTTTTTTTTTTTTTGAGACGGAGTCTCGCTCTGTCGCCCAGGCTGGAGTGCAGTGGCCGGATCTCAGCTCACTGCAAGCTCCGCCTCCCAGGTTCACACCATTCTCCGGCCTCAGCCTCCCGAGTAGCTGGGACTACAGGCGCCCGCCACCTCGCCCGGCTAGTTTTTTGTATTTCTTAATAGAGACGGGGTTTCACCGTGTTAGCCAGGATGGTCTCGATCTCCTGACCTCGTGATCCGCCCACCTCGGCCTCCCAAAGTGCTGGGATTACAGGCTTGAGCCACCGCGCCCGGCCGCCTGGCTAATCTTTTGTATTTTTAGTAGAGACGGGGTTTCACTGTGTTAGCCAGGATGGTCTTGATCTCCTGACCTCATGATCCACCTGCCTCGGCCTCCCAAAGTACTGGGATTACAGGTGTGAGCCACCGTGCCTGGCTTTTTTCTTTTTTCTTTTTTTTTTTTTTGAGACAGAGTCTCACTCTGTCACCCAGGCTGGAGTACAGTGGTGCAATCTCAGCTCACTGCAACCTCCGCCTCCCAGGTTCAAGTGATTCTCCTTCCTCAGTCTCCCAAGTAGCTGGGATTACAGGCGCCCACCACCATGCCCAGCTAATTTTTGTATTTTTAGTAGAGATGGAGTTTCACCATGTTGGCCAGGCTGATCTTGAACTCTTGACCTCAAGTGATCCACCTGCCTCAGCCAGGTGTGAGTCACCACGTCCAGCTGAGCCACCATGCCTGGCACCCTTTTAATTATAAATTCCTTTTTTTTTTTTTTTGAGACGGAATCTAGTTCTGTCACCAGGCTGGAGAATGGCACGATCTCGGCTCACTGCAACCTCCGCCTCACAGTTCCAAGTGATTCTCCTGCCTCAGCCTCCTCAGTAGCTGGGATTACAAACGCGTGCCACCACGCCCAGCTAACTTTTGTATTTTTGGTAGAGACAGGGTTTCACCATGTTGGCCTGGATGGTCTTGATCTCCCGACCTTGTGATCTGCCCTCCTCGGCCTCCCAAAGCACCATTCTTAACCTTCCACAAATCACTGCAGCATGGAAACAATGCACCAGGCTCTTTGCTAGATTGCAGCACAAGTGACTTTTACTCCAGTTCCCAACAATTCCTCATTTCCACCTGAGGCCTCATCAGCCTGAACTTCACTCTCCACATTTCCATCAGCATTTTGGTCACAACCATTTAACCAGTCTCTAAGAAGTTCCAAATTTTTCCTGATGTTGTTATGCTCTTATGGCCCCTCCAAACTCTTCTAACGTCTGTCCACTAACCCATTCTAAAGCTGCTTCCACATCTTCAGGTATCTTTTCTTTTTTTCTTTTTTTTTTTGAGACGGAATCTGGCACTGTTGCCCAGGCTGGAGTGCAGTGGCCGGATCTCAGCTCACTGCAAGCCCCGCCTCCTGGGTTCACGCCATTCTCCTGCCTCAGCCTCCCGAGTAGCTGGGACTACAGGCACCTGCCACCTCGCCCGGCTAATTTTTTTTTGTATTTTAGTAGAGACGGGGTTTCACCGTGTTAGCCAGGATGGTCTCGATCTCCTGACCTCGTGATCCGCCCATCTCGGCCTCCCAAAGTGCTGGGATTACAGGCTTGAGCCACCACGCCCGGCCTTTTTTTTTTTTCTTTTTTGAGACGGAGTCTTGCTCTGTCGCCCAGGCGGGAGTGCAGTGGCCAGATCTCAGCTCACTGTAAGCTCCGCCTCCCGGGTTTACGCCATTCTCCTGCCTCAGCCTCCCGAGTAGCTGGGACTACAGGCGTCCGCCACCTCACCCGGCTAGTTTTTTGTATTTTTTTTAGTAGAGACGGGGTTTCACCGTGTTAGCCAGGATGGTCTCAATCTCCTGACCTCGTGATCCGCCCACCTCGGCCTCCCAAAGTGCTGGGATTACAGGCTTGAGCCACCGTGCCCGGCCATCTTCAGGTATCTTTATAGCAATGCCCCCATCTGCTAATTTTCTGTGTGAATCCATTTCACATTGCTAAAAAGGAATACCTGAGACAGGGCAATGTATAAAGAAAAGACGTGGGCCAGATGTGGTGGCTCATGCTTGTAATCCCAGCACTTTGGGAGTCATGGGCGGGCAGATCATTTGAGGCCAGGAGTTCAAGATTAGCCTGGCCAATATGGTGAAACCCCATCTATACTAAAAATACAAAAAATTAGCCGGGCATGGTGGTGGGTGCCTGCAATCCCAGCTACTTGGGAGGCTGAGGCAGGAGAATCGCTAGAACCCAGGAGGCAGAGGTTTCAGTGAGCCGAGATCGTGCCATTGCACTCCAGCCTGGGTGACAAGAGTCAAAGTACGTAAAAAAAAAAAAAAAAAGAAAAAAAGAAAAGAAAAGAAAAAGATAAATGTAAATTATCCGGGTGTGGTGGGTCAGGTCTGTAGTCCCAGCTACTTGGGAGGCTGAGGTGGGAGGATCTGCTTGAGCCTGGGAGGTCAAGGCTGCAGGGAGCCGCAATAGCCACTGCATTCCAGCCTGGGCAACAGAGTGAGACCTTGTCTCAAGAAAAAAACGTTAACATCACCAGTGATACGGCAAATGGACGTCATATGCCCCCAGTATGATATAATGAGAAGAGCAATGCCTCTCTGTGGCATTCTCTCTACCCCCACCCCACAAAAAATATAACCTCAAACCAATCAAGATAAGAGATCAGAGGAACACAAATTGAGAGACAGTCTACAAAACAACTGACTAGTATTCTTTCAGTTTCCAGATCTTGAAAGACAAGGAAAAAGTAACAAACTATCACAGATTGCAGAAGACTAAGCAGGTATGACAACCAAATGCAACATAGTAACCCAGACTGCAGCCTGGCATGGGAAAAAGACCTTGGTGGAAACACAGAAAACCTGAATGAACTCTGTCATTTTGTCAAAAGTATTCTGCCACCTCAACGTCTTGTTTTTTTTGTTTTTTTGAGACAGAGTCTCGCTCTCTCGCCCAGGCTGGAGTGCAGTGGCACGATCTTGGCTCACCGCAACCTCCACCTCCCAGGTTCAAGCGATTCTCCTGCCTCAGCCTCTGGAGTAGCTGGGACTACAGGGGCCCGCCACCATGCCCGGCTAATTTTTATACTTCTAGTAGAGACAGGGTTTCACCATGTTGGCCAGGCTGGGTCTCAAACTCCTGACCTCAGGTGATCCGTGCCCCCCAGCCTCCCAAAGTGCAAGGATTACAGGCATGAGCCACTGCTCCAGCCAATGTCTGAACATTAACAAACGTTGCCAAAGCAATGCAACATTTTAACATTTGGGGAACCTGGGTGATAGATATTTTTTAAATGTCTGTACAATATTTGTAATTCTTCTGTAAGGCTAAAAATAGTTCAAAGTGAAAATGAAACAAAATGGGCCCAGCACAATAGCTTCACACTTGTAATCCCAGCACTTTGGAAGGCTGAGGTGGGTGGATTACCTCAGGTCAGGAGTTCAAGACCAGCCTGGCCAACGTAGTGAGACCAAAAATCAGACTGGGCACGGTGGCTCATGCCTGTAATCTCAGCACTTTGGGAGGCCAAGTCGGGTAGATCACAAGGTCAGGAAATCGAGACCAGCCTGGATAACACAGTGAAACCCATCTCCACCTAAAATACAAAAAAAATTTAACCGGGCATGGTGGCACGTGCCTGTAGTCCCAGATACTTGGGAGGGTGAGGCAGGAGAATTGTTTGAACCTGGGAGGTGGAGGTTGCAGTGAGCCAAGATTGCGCCACTGCACTCCAGCCTGGGTGACAGAGCAAGACTGTCTCAAAAAAAAAAAAAGAGCAGGGCCAGTGGCTCACACATACAATCCTAGACTTTGGGAGGCTGAGGCGAGAGGATTATTTGAGCCCAGGAATTTAAGACCAGCCTGGGCAACATAGTGAGCCCTTATCTTTATCAAAAATTTTAAAGAAAATTAGCTGGGCATGGTGGTGCACACCTGTAATCTCAGCTACTCGGGAGGCTGAAGCAGGAGACTTGCTTGAACCTGGGAGGCAGAGATTGCAGTGAGCTGAGATCGCACCACTGCACTTCAGCCTGGGCAACAGAGTGAGACTCTGCCTCCAAAAAAAAAAAAAAAAAAAAAAGCCGGGTGCGGTGGCTCACGCCTGTAATCCCAGCACTTTGGAAGGCCGAGGTGGGCGGATCACGAGGTCAGGAGATCACAACCATCCTGGCTAACACAGTAAAATCCCATGTCTACTAAAAAAATGCAAAAAATTAGCTCGACGTGGTGGTGGGCACCTGTAGTCCCAGCTACTCGGGAGGCTGAGACAGGAGAATGGCGTAAACCCGGGAGGCAGAGCTTGCAGTGAGCAGAGATCGAGCCACTGCACTCCAGCCTGGGCAACTGAGCAAAACAAAAAAAAAAAAAAAAAAAAGCCACCATAACCCTCAGAGAATGACTCTGGGAGAGTCTGACTGTATTATTTTCTTATTGCCACTACAACTTACCACGAACTTAGTGGCTTAAAACAACACAAGTTTATTAGAATGCAGTTCTAGGCCGGGCACGGTGGCTCACGCCTGTAATCTCAGCACTTTGGGAGGCCGAGACGGGTGGATCACGAGGTCAGAAGATCGAGACCATCCTGGCTAACATGGTGAAACCCCATCTCTACTAAAATACAAAAAAAAAATTAGCCGGGCATGGTGGCAGGCGCCTGTAGTTCCAGCTACTTGGGAGGCTGAGGCAGGAGAATGGCGGGAACCCGGGAGGCAGAGCTTGCAGTGAGCCGAGATCACACCACTGCACTCCAGCCTGGGTGACAGAGCGAGACTCCGTCTCAAAAAAAAAAAAAAAAAAAAAAGAATGCAGTTCTAGAAGTTAGATGTCTAAAATGGGGTGGCAGGGCTGTGTTTCTTCTGGAGGCTCTAGGGGAGAGTCTGTTTCCTTGGCTTTTCTAGCTTCAGGAAGCCACCCCCATTCCTTGGCTCATGGCTGTTCCTCCGTCTTCAAACTTCAAAGCCAGCACCATTGGCATCCTCTCTTCTCTGACCTCTATGTCCATCCTCACATCTTCCATGAATCAGACCTTCCTGCATCCCTCTTATTTATTTTTTTTATTTTTTGAGACAGAATCTCACTCTGTTGCCCAGGCTGGAGTACGGTGGCTCAGTCTTGGCTCACTGAGGTCTCCACCTCCTGGGTGCAAGCAATTCTCCTGCCTCAGCCTCCCCAGTCGCTGGGATTACAGGCGACCGCCACCATGCCCAGCTAATTTTTGTTATTTTTAGTAGAGATGGGGTTTTGCCATGTTGGCCAGGCTGGTCTTGAACTCCTGGCCTCAGGTGGTCCACCCGCCTCAGCCTCCCAAAGTGCTGGGATTACAGGCATGAGCCACAGTGCCCAGCCACATCCCTATTTTAAAGACCTTTATGATTAGTGTGCCTACCCAACTGATCCAAAATAATCTCTCTAACTCATCAGCCTTAATTTTTTATTTTTTATTTTTTTGAGACAGGGTCTTCCTTTGTCAGCCAGGCTAGAGCGCAGTGGTGTGATCATAGCTCACTGTAGCCTTGACTTCCTTGGCTTAAATGATCCTTCCACCTCAGCCTCCCAAGTAGCTGGATTACTGGGGTGCACAACCACACCTGGCTTTTTGTTTTGTTTTTGAGACAGAGTCTCATTCTGTCACCCAGGCTGGAGTGCAGTGGTGCCATCTCAGCTCACTGCAACCTCCGCCTCCCAGGTTCAGGTGATTCCCCCTCCTCAGTCTCCAGAGTAGCTGGGATTACAGGCGCGAGCCACCCTACCCAGCTAATTTTGGTATTTTTAGTAGAAAAGGGGTTTCACCATGTTGACTAGGCTTGTCTTGAACTCCTGACCTCAGGCAATCCAGCCACCTTGGCCTCCCAAAGTGCTGGGATTACAGGAGTGAGCCCAGTGCCTGACCCACCTTTTAAATTTTGTTCTAACTTATTGAGCAAAAAATGGCACCTTGGCTGGGTGCAGCGGCTCACGTCTGTAATCTCAGCACTTTGGGAGGCCATATCAGGTGGATCCCTTAAAGTTAGGAGTTTGAGACCAGCCTGGCCAACATGATGAAACCTCATCTCTACTAAAAATACAAAAATTAGGTTGGGCGCGGTGGTTCACGCTTGTAATCCCAGCACTTTGGGACGCCGAGGTGGGTGGATCATGAGGTTGGGAGTTTGAGACCAGCCTGGCCAACATGGTGAAACCCCATCTCTACTAAAAATACAAAAATCAGCCTGGTGTGGTTGCACACACCTGTAATCCCAGCTACTCGGGAGGCTGAGGCAGGAGAATCACTTGAACCCAGGAGGCGAAGGTTGCAGTGAGCCAAGATCATACCACTGCACTCCAGCCTGGGCGACAGAGCGAGACCCCATCTCAAAAAAAATTTAAAAAAATTAGCTGGTGTGGTGGTGCACGCCTGTAATTCCAGCTACTCAGGAGGCTGAGGCAGGAGAATCACTTGAACCCGGGAGGCGGAGGTTGCAGTGAGCCGAGATTGTGCCGCTGCATTCTAGCCTGGGCAACAAGAGCAAGACTCTGACTCAAAACAAAAGCTAAAACAAACAAACAAGAAAAAACGAGAATGGGAGAAAAGAGGAGACAGAGACCAAAAAGTTGGGGGACAAAGAGAAATAGAGAAGGCCAAAGACCATGAAATAAATGAACAGACTCAGACAGAGGGAAGATGGAGACCCAGAGAGAGGGATACAGAAGTCCAGGGGACACAGCACCCCAAAAAGGGTGGGTGCGGTGGCTTACACCTGTAATCCTAGCACTTGGAGAGGTCTAGTATGGTGGATTGCTTGAGCTCAGGAGTAGAAGACCAGCCTGGGCAACACAGCAAGACCCCGCTTCTACAAAAATTACAAAAAATAGCCATGCATGGTGGCTCACGCTTGTAATCCCAGCACTTTGGGAGGCCAAGGCAGGCAGATCATCTGAGGTCAATAGTTCGGACCAGACTGATCAACATGGAGAAATCCCGTTTCTACTAAAAATACAAGATTAGCTGGGCATGGTGGCACATGCCTGTAATCCCAGCTACTTGAGAGGCTGAGGCAGGAGAATCACTTGAACCTGGGAGGTGGAGGTTGTGGTGAGCCAAGATTGCACCATGGCACTCCAGCCTGGGCAACAAGAGAGAAACCCTGGCTAAAAAAAAAAAAAAACAACTGGGAGATCATTCGAGCCCAGAAAGTTGAGGCTGCAGTGAGCAGTGCCACTAGACTCCAGCCTGGGTGACAGAGTGAGACCCCATCTCAAAAAAAAAAAAAAAAGGAAAGAAAAAGGAAGAAAAGAAAGAAAAAAGAGCGCGGGGCGCGGTGGCTCACGCCTGTAATCCCAGCACTTTGGGAGGCTGAGGTGGGCAGATCACCTGAGATCAGGAGTTTGAGACCAGCCTGGCCATCATGGCAAAACCTCGTCTCTACTAAAAATACAACAATTAGCCTCGTGTGGTGGCAGACGCCTGTAATCCCAGCTACTCGGGAGGCTGAGGCAGCAGAATTACTTGAATTCAGGAGGCGGAGGTTGCAGTGAGCCACGATCACGCCACTGCACTCTAGCCTGGGCAACTGTGCAAGACTCTGTCTCAAAAAAAAAAAAAAAAAAAAAAAGAAAAGAAAAAGAAAGGGCTGGGAGCGGTGGCTCACACCTGTAATCCCAGTACTTTGGGAGGCCAAGGCAGGCAGTTCATGAGATCAGGAGTTTGAGACCAGCCTAGCCAACATGGTGAAACCCTGTCTCTACTAAAAATACAAAAATTAGGTGGGCATGGTGACGGGTGCCTGGAATCCCACCTCCTCAGGAGGCTGAGACAGGAGAATCGCTTGAAATCCGCAGGCGGAGGTTGCAGTGAGCTGAGATCACACCATTGCACTCCAGCCTGGACAACAAGAGTGAAACTGTCTCAAGAGAAAGAAAAAAGAAAGAAAAGAAAAGATGGAGAAGGGAGGAAGGGAGGAAGGAAGCAGGAATGGAAAGAAAGCAGACAAAGAGCGCCAGGATTAGCAGGGTGTTCTAACCCCTTAGTGCCTCTCTCCACACCCCCAGTAGAGGGCGACCGGGACTTCTTTCCTGGGAGTCTCGGTGATCAATCCCCTCCACTTTCCCCAAGCCCATCCGATGGGGCTATTTTTATGCAGTGTCACCGGACACCAGTGCCTAGAAGGCCACCGTCTTGTCTCTACGCCCTTCAGTTCCTGAGAATGACCCTGTGGCATCTCCCCGGCCCACACCCTCAACTCCCACCAGTTCCTGGCAAGCCCAGCCTCCTTCTGCGAGAGTCATAGCCACAGCTCAGGCCCTGCTGGATCTCAGAGTCTTGCGAAGAAGCCAGGTGGAGACTCCAGGGCGAACTCTGGGGAGAGAATGGGGCGTGCGTGCACTGCTCAGTGGTTTGCAGCTGCCAGAGTGACCTTAGGACGGGACAGCCACCGGGACTGTGGCAGGACCCACATGCGGTGATGGTCAGGGAGAGATTCAGAGATAATGACTCCCTAGACTCTTAAGTCCTCTAGAGACGCTAAGGGGAGACCCAAAGGGGAAGGGGAGAGGAAGCCTGAGGCAGAGGCATGGAGGGCTAAGAGATAATGAGCAAAAAAGAGACCTAGAGAGGAGAGACAAAGAGACCAAGAGAGACAAGAGATAAACGGAGACAGACCAAGAGTCAAAATAAAAACGGAGATCAAGACGTAGAGGCTGGCAGATGGACCCATACAGAGGCCCCCAGAACGACGAATCTCAGAAATAAATGACTCATGGAGATACTCAGAGATACATCCCAACATAGACAGAGACCCACAGGGGACAGCTGGATACAGAAACACAAGAGAGAGACAGAGGCGCAAAAAGGCAACTCCAGGCCGGGCGCGGCGGGTCACGCCTGTAACCCCAGCACCTTGGGTGGCCAAGGCGGAAATATCACTTGAGGTCAGGAGTACCAGAACTGCCTGGCCAACATGGCGAAACCCCGTCTCTACTGAAAAAAAAAAAAGAAAAAAGAAAAAAAAAATTAGCTGGGCTTGGTGGCACCTGTAATTCCAGCTACTAGGGAGGCTGAGGCACGAGAACCGCTTGAGCTCGGGAGGCAGAGGTTGTTGCAGTGAGCCGAGATCCCGCCACTGCACTCCAGCCTGGGCGACAGAGGGAAACCGTATCTCAAAAATAAAATAAAAGAAAAGAAAAGAAAGAAAAAAGAAAAGAGGCCGCTGCAACCGAAGGCTCAGATTCTGACGAGACACACGCACATGGAAACTTGGAGAGACGCAGGACAGGATCCCGGCGGCAGAGGGACAGAGGGAAAGGGGACCCCGGGACGGCAAAGGCGCAGAGCAGGCGCTGGCGGCGGCGGCGGGGCAGGTCGGGCGTCCCGGCAGAGGGCGCGCGGTCGCCCTGTCGCCCTCCGCTCCGCCGGGGTCACAGTGCCTCCTCCCCCGCGCCCTGGCCGCCCTGCGGGGCTATTTTTACGCGCGGACACCGGACACCGGGCTGGGGCTGGGGCGGCGGCGGCGGCCGAGGCGGGGCCGCACCGGGGCCGGGCATCGGGGCCACACGTCCGTTCGCGGGTCGCCGGGGCTGCGCGCGCCATGGAGCCGCGGTGCCCGCCGCCGTGCGGCTGCTGCGAGCGGCTGGTGCTCAACGTGGCGGGGCTGCGCTTCGAGACGCGGGCGCGCACGCTGGGCCGCTTCCCGGACACTCTGCTAGGGGACCCCGCGCGCCGCGGCCGTTTCTACGACGACGCACGCCGCGAGTACTTCTTCGACCGGCACCGGCCCAGCTTCGACGCCGTGCTCTACTACTACCAGTCGGGCGGGCGGCTGCGGCGGCCGGCACACGTGCCGCTCGACGTCTTCCTGGAGGAGGTGGCCTTCTACGGGCTGGGCGCGGCGGCCCTGGCGCGCCTGCGCGAGGACGAGGGCTGCCCGGTGCCGCCTGAGCGCCCCCTGCCCCGCCGCGCCTTCGCGCGCCAGCTGTGGCTGCTCTTCGAGTTTCCCGAGAGCTCGCAGGCCGCGCGCGTGCTCGCCGTAGTCTCGGTGCTGGTCATCCTCGTCTCCATCGTCGTCTTCTGCCTCGAGACGCTGCCTGACTTCCGCGACGACCGCGACGGCCCGGGCCTTGCTGCTGTAGCCGCAGCTGGCCCGGTGAGAGGCGGGGCGTGGGTGGAGATGGGCGGGGTTTGGGAGGAGATGGGCGGGGTCCAGAGGGGGACCTGGCCAATAATAAGGCGGGGCCAGGGGCTGCGAGGGGTTGGCCAGCCAAAGACAGGGTGGTCGGGAGGCGGGGCCTGAGGATCCGAGTCGGAGGACCGGTCCCATCAGAAGGTGGGGTTGAGGTCAGTGAGAAACCCGGTGAGCAGAGGGCAGGGCGCTTGGTGCAAGGGGTAGGAGGACAGGAACCTTAAAAATCAGAGCTGAGGGGCCCCAGGAGAGCCTGAAAACTCCGGGGTCTGTGCGGCTGGGAAGGATGTGCTGGGGGTGATGAAAGCCAGGCCCTGAATAACGCCAGCTGAGGGTGCTGGAGCCCGAGGGGTAAGAGTAGGAGGAATCTATGGAAAGAAAGCCAGGCTTAGGGGCCAGAGGAGGGGCCTAGTGCTCAGCTTGCAGAGGTCATTCTTTTTTTTTTTTTTTCCTGTGAGACAGAGTTTTGCTCTGTCGCCCAGGCTGGAGTGCAATGACGCTATCTTGGCTCACTGCAAACTCCCCCTCCCGGGTTCAAGCGATTCTCCTGCCTTAGCCTCCCAAGTAGCTGGGATTACAGGTGCAGGCCACCACGCCCGGCTAATTTTTGTATTTTTAGTAGAGATTGGGTTTCACCATGTGGGCCAGGATGGTCTCTATCGCCTGACCTCGTGATCCACCCGCCTCAGCTTCCCAAAGTGCTGGGATTACAGACGTGAGCCACCGCGCCCGGCCGCATTATAGTCTGGGCTGGGACGGGAGGGCAAGGCTAGGCACAAGGTGGTGGGGCCAGGGCAGGGACCCTCCGCATCTAGAAAATCAACAGTGGAGGCGGGACTTTCGGAGAGAAGAGGTTGCACCCTACTCAAACATGAGTTCCCAGGCATGAAGGGGCAGGAACCACCTCTCCAGCCACCCACCAGGTCAGGAAACCAGAAAGTCAATGGCCCAGGGATGATTCCTGGGATCCTGGGAGGAAGTCTGGGACAACCAGGTCACCAAGGGCCTTGGTGCAGCGGCTACTGACCAGTGTGTAAAGAGGAGCTGGGTATTTAAATGATGATTAAGGCTGTCCCCGTGTCTCAGCCCCAGCCTGACCCTCCCTGAACACTTTCCTCTCTGCAGTTCCCCGCTCGGCTGAATGGCTCCAGCCAAGTGCCTGGAAATCCACCCCGCCTGCCCTTCAGTGACCCATTCTTCGTAGTGGAGACGCTGTGTATTTGTTGGTTCTCCTTTGAGCTGCTAGTACGCCTCCTGGCCTGTCCAAGCAAGGCGATCTTCTTCAAGAACGTGATGAACCTCATCGATTTTGTGGCTATCCTGCCCTACTTTGTGGCACTAGGCACCGAGCTGGCCCGGCAGCGAGGGGTGGGCCAACAGGCCATGTCACTGGCCATCCTGAGAGTCATCCGATTGGTGCGTGTCTTCCGCATCTTCAAGCTGTCCCGGCACTCAAAGGGCCTGCAAATCTTGGGCCAGACGCTTCGGGCCTCCATGCGTGAGCTGGGCCTCCTCATCTTTTTCCTCTTCATCGGTGTGGTCCTCTTTTCCAGCGCGGTCTACTTTGCCGAAGTCGACCGGGTGGACTCCCATTTCACTAGCATCCCTGAGTCCTTCTGGTGGGCGGTGGTCACCATGACTACAGTTGGCTATGGAGACATGGCACCTGTCACTGTAGGTGGCAAGATAGTGGGCTCTCTATGTGCCATTGCCGGCGTGCTGACCATTTCCCTGCCTGTGCCCGTCATTGTCTCCAATTTCAGCTACTTTTATCACCGGGAGACAGAGGGCGAAGAGGCTGGGATGTTCAGCCATGTGGACACGCAGCCTTGTGGCCCACTGGAGGGCAAGGCCAATGGGGGGCTGGTGGATGGGGAGGTACCTGAGCTACCACCTCCACTCTGGGCACCCCCAGGGAAACATCTAGTCACCGAAGTGTGAGGGACAGTTGAGGTCTGCAGGACCTCACACCTCCCTAGAGGGAGGGAGGGAGGGCAGGGTGGAGGGCAAGGCTGGGGGGAGGGGATTGGGTTTAGGAAGAGCTAGGTTAAGTGGTAACGAGTGGGGAAACACTGAGTCTTGTTGGGTCTTGGGTTGTGTGGTTTGGTAGCTCCTGTGGGTATCTCCTGAAGCAGCAGCGAATGGCAATGGGTTGTGTTGTGTTAATGAAGACTCAATTGGTTCATATTACACTGAGTTGTGCAAAGCTCATGGAGCCTTTTGGGGTAGTGTTGAGATAGGTTTGGTCATATCATTTTGTGAGTTTCCTAGTCAGTGTTGGGTTTCGTTGGGTTGTGAGTCTGGGTGAGTGTTGTCTAGCTGCATTATGTAGGATTCTGTGGTTTGGTGGGTCCCGTAGGGCCATGTTGGGTCAAGTTAGATGGTCCCCCATGGCGTGGTTGAGATTGATTGTGTGTGGTGTTCAGTTTCATTGAGACATGGTGGAAATTGTGTAGCTTTGTGATTCTTCCAGGGCCATGTTATTTTAAGTTCTGTGAACTTGTGAGTCATGTAGAAATGTAAAGAGTCAAGTGGTAGAATTTGAGCTTTCTAGGTAACATTGGGTTAAGTATGTATGACCAAATTAATCTTGTAGAATTCTGCTGGGCTGAATTGTGTAGAGGTGTGTGGCTAGACATTTTTCACGGCCACAGCGAGTTGAGTTGTGTTGAGTTGTACAACCATATGGGCCTTGTAAGGCCAGTTCAGTTGGGTCATGCCACTGTTTGAATCTCATAGGGCCATGTTGAGTTGAGTTCCATTGAGTTGTGTCACTATGTGAGTCCTACAGGAAGTTGGGTTGAGTTGGACTGTGTGAGTGAGTTCCATAGGGCCACATCGGGCTGTTTTGCGTTTAGTGGTAGCACCAGGACCCAAAGGTAATAGCAATGAGGAAGCATCGTGTATCAGGGAGCAAATGCGGTGGCGAGGGCTCTGGGAAATGTGCTGAGCTGGCTCCCCAGCTCACTGTAGGGGGCGGGACTGGATTCTGTATCCATGGTATTGGGTGTTCATCCAGAGGTGACTGGGGTGAACTAGGAAAAGGTGGATGCTCCTCCTCTTTACCCCACATCCACTTTGTTGTGCTGTTCACCCCCAATCTCCCCTACAGTTTTATGCTCAGACATGGAGGTCAGAGCCACAAGGGAAGAGGGAGAGGGGGAGAAAACTGTAGTCTGTCCAGACATGCTAGAGGGACAGAGCCAAAAGGATGGGGAAAGAGACCCAGAAAAAGGAAGAGATGGAAACCCAGAGAGACAGAGACCCAAAGGGAGCAACATAGAGACTCAGGGAGAGGAAGACAAAGACCTGGAGGGTGGGGTATGGCAGAGATGCAGAAAAGGGGAACAGAAATCCAGAGTGAGAAGGTGACAGAGACCAAGAGCAGGGGATAGAAGCCGGGCGAAGTGGCCCACACCTGTAATCTCAGCACTCTGAGAGGCCAAGGAAGGGGGATTGATTGAGGCCAGAAGTTCAAGACCAGCCTGGGCAACATAGTGAGACCCCATCTCTACAAAAAATATAAAAATTAGCTGTGGTGGCACATGCCTGTGATCCCAGCTACTCAGGAAGCTGAGGCAGAAGGATCCCTTGACCCTGAGAAATAGAGGCTGCATTGAGCCATGATTGCATCACTGCACTCCAGCCTGGGTGACAGAGGGAGCCCCCGTCTCAACAAACAAACAAAAAGAGTGGGGGGACAGAGACCCAGGGGGCAGTGTCAGGCACCCAGAGTTCGAGACAGAACAACAGAGTCTCAGGGAAAGAGAACCACAATAGAAAAAGGCAGAAAAGGCCAGGCGCGTGGCTCACGCCTGTAATCCCAGCACTTTGGGAGCCTGAGGTGGGCAGATCATGAGGTCAGGAGATGGAGACCATCCTGGCTAACATGGTGAAACCCCGTCTCTACTAAAAATACAAAAAAATTAGCCGGGTGCGGTGGCGGACGCCTTTAGTCCCAGCTACTCAGGAGGCTGAGGCAGGAGAGTGGCGTGAACCCGGGAGGCGGAGCTTGCAGTGAGCCGAGATTGCGCCACAGCACTCCAGCCTGGGCGACAGAGCGAGACTCCGTCTCAAAAAAAAAAAAAAAAAAAAAAAAGAAAAAAGAAGAAGAAAAAGGTAGAAAAAGTTGGTGCCCCCGAACCCAAGAGTGACGTACAGTCTATTCCATAGAATCACAGAACGATCCTGAACCAGGCCTGTCACCTACCCTCCCCGAAGCTCAGGAAGGCTGTCAGACAGGCTGGGGGCCTCACTCTGTTTTCCAGGGGAGAAACCTGAGTCTCAGAGCAGGGGAGTGGCTTCCCAAGGTCTCGCAGCTTGTCCCCAGGGGCCAGGCAGGCTGTCTGTCTGCTTCACATGTCCCCGTCAGCCTGCTGGGACACACAGGTCCTCCTGAGTTCCATAGCCTCATTTCCTACAGACAGGGAAACTGAGGCTCAGAGCGGCGGAGGTTACCCAAGGTCACAAGGCCGAACATTTTCAGAATTCTTTCAGAACTCAAAGGGCATTTAGAGGAGAAGGAAGGCTGAAATCACTAACACATATAGGGCTTCCTTTGGTATCAAAGTACTTTACTTGGATTAATTTATTAAAACCTATCCAGTGGTTTACAGACTGTTGTTGTTATTTTTAGCCATACCCACCCCTTTTTTGGGTCAAATAAATCTTCCTTAGAGACACCAGTGGGAAGCATGGGAAGGGAACTGGTTGGAGGAGAACACGCCTCCTCTTGGCAACTCGAAATGCAGCTCAGGAATTCAGTGTGGAAACCCCTGGTTTCATCTGAGCACCAGCTAAAGAGACGAAGGTACAGATGGTGGGAAGAGTTTGATAATGGTTGAAATTAATAGAAGCTTTAGGTAGTCACTTGTCTCTGAAATGGAGAGAAAGCCACATTTAGGGATAGAATGGAGACGGACCTCACAGTGACAAGAGACAAGTCAGACTCCAGCACAGAGACCTAAAGAGGAGACGCAGAGACGAACTGAGGCCAGGAGGGAGGAGGGGCCCAGAGCAAAAGAGAGAAATCCAAGGGCGAGGGGGAAGAGGGCAGATGGCCGGGAGTGGGGACAGAGACCCCCACAATGGGAAAGAGAAGCAGATAGTGACCCCAAGAGAGAGGATGCAAGAGACTCAGAGAGAAGGAGACTGTGACCCAGTGAGGGTAGACAGATATCCAGAGAAGAAAACTGGGACCCAGAAAGCAGGGGGGAACAGGCACCTGGGGGGGAACAGAGACCACAGAGAAGGGGGACAGAGACCCAGAGAGAGAGGGGGCCAGAGACTCAGAGAGAGAGGGGGACAGACCCAGAGTTGGAGGGAGACAGAAATCCAGAGACAGGAGGACAGAGATCCAGACAGGGAGAGGACAGAGACCTGGAGATAGGGGGACAGAGACTGTTTCTCAGTCACTCTGTTTGGAAACCTCATCCCTACTATCCCCTCCAGGACTAGAAGCTAGAAGCTAGAGTCTAGAGTCCTCCTGCTATGGGGCAGGATGTATTGGGTGTTTAGGAACAGGGAAATGTGGAGAAGCCAGAGAGGTGACCCGAACACACACCCAAAGCCTGGGAAGTGGCCCTTCCCCCCGCCAATAAATAACTGTGAGGAGCAGGAAACACCCTAACCGGGGACACCCTCCTGCCACCTTGCCATGCTATATTTAGGCTGAGGGGGTGTGGGATGACCCCTGAGGCAGGTGTCAATTTTCCTTCTGAAAATAGCACAGGCAGAGGGAGGCAGAGTCTCAGGGTGGAGGTGTGGTGGGGTGAGGAGCCCGGCTGCCCTCATGACTGTCCTGAGACACTCTAGCTCCGATCCCATCCCTGTCTTTCTGAGGGTCTCTCAGGGGCTCTGTCCCCTTCTCCGGAGGGTCTGCCCTCAGTCTCTCTGGGCCTCTGTCTTCTCTCTGGGCTTCTGCCCTCCCCCACTCTCTCTAGTCTTGATCCCCCTCTTTCTTTTGGTCTCTCCCCACTTTTCCATGCCTTCATCTGTCACCGCGCACCATTTCTGGAAGGAGCTGATTGTTCTTAAGACACATCTGTCTATCTCTGGGTCCTGTAATACCTTGCATGTCTCTTATCTGAGCTCAGGACAAGACCCTCTCCCCGGTCCCCATCCAGGAAATTCCAGGGGAGAGGAGTATGCGGGAGCCCCCACATCCACTGTCTCCCCGGGCCTGGGGCCTTATCACTGCCCAAGCCCAGCTGGTTAATGTCTGGCGTGGAGCTCCTGGGAAGTGGGGAGGAGAGCAGAGAGTGGGAATCTGCCCCGGGATTGACACGCAATTGGCAAAAGACGGCAAAGGAATCTCAGGCCCAGACTCCTGGGGCTAATGGAGGAGGAGGCTGGGGGCTGGACTCCTGAGTCTGAGACGGGGCGGGGTTGGGAGGTGGTGGGGGGAACTGTGGGCTTAGTACTCAGGCGCCTGGGGCTCGGGGGAGAAGTGGCTGGGGTCGCAAGTCCCGGGTCTGAGGGAGGAGGGGCTGGATGCCTGGACTCCTGGGTCTGAGGGAGGAGGGGCTGGGGGCCTGGACTCCTGGATCTGAGGGAGAAAGGGCTGGGGACCTGGACTACTAGGTCTAAAGGAGGAGGCAGCTGGAGACTGGGACTCCTGTGACCAAGGCGGCCGGGTTGAACGAGCCAGGCCTGGCTTCCAAGGTCCCGGCACGCCTGTGCAAGGCAGGATCCCCCGGCCCCTCCTCTGCCGTCCGGCGCCGCCCCGCCCCCGCCCCCGACCCGGGCCCTGCCGAGAGCTAGCAGCGAGCAGCCGGCGGGCCAGCGAGCGTCCCTGCAGCCAGCGAGCAGGAGGAGGAGCTGCTGCTGGGCCGAGGGCAGCTGGGGGAGCCGAAGAGGGCGCCCCAGGTAAGAGCTCCGCGCCTCCTCCCCCGGGATTCTGGCGTCCTGGTCGCCCTGCCCTCGGGTGGGGAGGGACGGGGGCGGGGCCGACGGGGGCGGGGCTTGGCTGAGGAAACTGAGGCAGGAGGGAAGTGTCCCAGATACGCAGCCGGTTTGCCCTGAGGGGTCTCAGGAGTCCAGACCCCCCACCCAAATCTGGAGGATGAGGAACCCGGAGTCTGCATTTCTTAGTACCCGAGAAGGAGGAGCCTGAATTCCAGAACTCCTGGGTCTGAGAGAGGAGGGCGCTGGGAGCCTGGATTCCTGGGTCTGAGGGAGAAGGGCGCTGGGGGCATGGACTCCTGGGTCTGAAGGAGGAGGGCGCTGGGGGCCTGGACTCCTAGGTCTGAGGGAGAAGGGTGCTGGGGGCCTGGTCCTGGACTCCTCCTGGGTCTGAGGGAGAAGGGTGCTGGGGGCCTGGTACTGGACTCCTCCTGGGTCTGAGGGAGAAGGGTGCTGGGGGCCTGGTCCTGGACTCCTGGGTCTGAGAGAGAAGGGTGCTGGAGGCCTGGATTCCTCCTGGGTCTGAGGGAGGAGGGCGCTGGGGATCTGAACTCCTGGGTCTGAAGGTGGAGGCCCTGGGGTGTGAAGGAGAAGGCAGTCCTGGTTGGGTCAGCCTGGGCTCCTTTCACTCTCCACCCTTCCCCTTTCCTGTGCGGAGGAGCCAGGGCAGGCAGTCACTCCAGGTATGTGCAAAGTCTTGGGCGGGCCCTGGCCTGTCCTGTGAGGAGGGAACATTCCAGGAAGCAGCTTGGGGAACCAGGGCTTCTTGAGTGTGGGCCCTCAGGGACCCAGGTGTCCAGGTCAGTTCCGCCCCATCTGGGAGATGAATGGGCCAAGGGGGATGTAATCTCTTCCAGCCTGCTTCATCCACTGCTTCTCCCTTCCCCTCTTCTCCCCTCCCCTCCCTCCATCTGCTTCCCATCCCAGCTAGGAGCCATCACCTGAGTAGAAAAGGGGCCTCTGGAAAGGGGGCGGGGCCTTGACTCTTGGGTACCCTGAACTTCAAGAGGAACTCTGGGGAGGGGGTGTTCAGGGATTTGACCCCTTCCCCACTTGCCTCTATAACCTGTCTATTCCTTTCTTCCTCTAGGTGGTTGCCCCCTCCCTCTCCTGAGATGTCAGGAAGGAGGGGGCCACCTGTGTCCTCCACAGGGGCCCCCCGAAGCCTGGGGACTCCCAGCCCCAGAGCTCCGAGGTGGAAGAGGTGCTGACAGGTCTGGTAACCACTGGCTGTTTTCCAGTCTTCTCCACACCACCCTTTCCCAGAACCACAGGCTTCCAGAATGTTGTAGAGAAACTGCAACATCGACGCCTCCACCAGCCTCTCCCAGCGCCAGGTCAATTTCACACACGGGAAAACTGACGCCTGTCTCAGAGGGGCAGCGTTTTCCCTCCTTAGTGGCAGTTTTGAGGTGCAATGGGGTCTCCCTAGGATTCCAGGTTGTGGCCTTTCTCCAAATTGTGGAATGTGGCCAGGCGTGGTGGCTTGAGTCTGTAGTCCCGGCTATTCAGGAGCCACAGCAGGAGGATTGCTTGAGCCCAGGAGTTCAAGTGCAGCGGGGAAATATAGCGAGACCTGGTCTTAAAACAATTTGTGGCCGGGCGCGGTGGCTCACACCTGTAATCCCAGCACTTTGGGAGGCCGAGGCGGGAGGATCACGAGATCAGGAGATCGAGACCATCCTGGCTAACATGGTGAAACCCCGTCTCTACTAAAAAAAAATACACAAAAAATTAGCCGGGCGTGGTGGTGGGCATCTGTAGTCCCAGCTACTTGGAAGGCTGAGGCAGGAGAATGGCGTGAACCCGGGAGGCGGAGCTTGCAGTGAGCCGAGATCGCACCACTGCACTCCAGCCTGGGTGACAGAGCGAGACTCCGTCTCAAAAAAAAAAAAAAAAAAATTTGTTTGGGACCAGGTGCCATGGCTCATGCCTGTAATCCCAGCCCTTGGGGAGGCCAGAGTAGGCGTATCACTTGAGGTTGGGAGTTCAAGACCACTCTGACCAACATGGCGAAACCCCATCTCTACTAAAAATACAAAAATTAGCTGAAAAACTGTGGCAGGCACTTTTAATCCCACCTACTCAAAAGGCTGAGGCAGGAGGAGAATCCCTTGAATCCAGGAGGTAGACATTACTGTAAGCCGTGATTGAGCCACTGCACTCCAGCCCGGCCAACAGAGTGAGACCCTGTCTAAAAAAAAAAAAAAATTGTTTTGAACATCCTCCAAGATTCAAGACTCTCGATTCCTCAGAGTTGTACAGGAAGGATGGCAGAATGCAGTTGCCCAGAGTTTAAGTCCTATCTCTGCCATTTGCTGGCTGTGTGACCAGACACAAATCATTAACTTCTCTGAGCCTGTATTTCAACATTTGTTGCTATTAAGTAATAGTAGTTGAATTTATTTTATTATTATTATTTTTCTTTTTTTTTTTTTTTTTTGAGACGGAGTCTCGCTCTATCGCCCAGGCTGGAGTGCAGTGGCGCAATCACGGCTCACTGCAAGCTTCGCCTCCTGGGTTCACGCCATTCTCCTGCCTCAGCTTCCCAAGTAGCTGGTATTACAGGGGCCCGGTACTGCACCCAGCTAGTTCTTTGTATTTTTAGTAGAGATGGGTTTCATCGTGTTAGCCAGGATGGTCTCGATCTTCTGATCTCGAGATCCACCCGCCTCAGCCTCCCAAAGTGCTGGGATTACAGGCCTGAGCAATCACGCCTGACCATTATTATTATTATTATTATTGTGGTTTTTTTCTTTTCTTTTTTTTTTCTTTTTGAGATGGAGTCTCACTCTTTCGCCCAGGCTGGAGTGCAGTGGAACCATCTCGGCTCACTTCAAGCTCCACCTCCCGGGTTCACGCCACTCTCCTGCCTCAGCCTCCCAAGTATCTGGGACTACAGGCACCCGCCACCACTCCTGGCTAATTTTTTTTTGTATTCTTAGTAGAGTCGGGGTTTCAACGTGTTAGCTAGGATGGTCTCGATCTCCTGACCTCATGATCTGCCCGCCTCAGCCTCCCAAAGTGCTGGGATTACAGGCGTGAGCCACCTTGCCTGGCCTTATTTTTATTTTTGGGACAGAGTCTCACTCTGTCACCCAGGTGGCAGGGCAGTGGTGCGCTCTCGGCTAACTGCAACCTCTGCCTCTCAGGTTCAAGTGATTCTCCTGCCTCAGCCTCCCGTGTAGCTGGGATTACAGGCGCGCAGCACCATGCCCAGCTACTTTTGGTATTTTTAGTAGAGACAGGTTTTCACCATGTTGGCCAGGCTGCTCTCGAACTCCTGACCTCAAGTGATCCACCCACCTCAACCTCCCAAAGTGCTGGGATTAGAGGTGTGAGCCACAGTGCTGGCCTGTAGTAGTTGAATATTTATTATTAATCTACAAGTTGGACATTACGAAAGTCCTAGATATAGGGTCCCCCAAACTTCTAGAACAAGGGCTTCCCCACAATCCTGGCAGGCAAGCCTCCTCTGGGGTTCCCAACTTCTGTCCCCACTGAAGTTTTCACCCCCTTCTCTAATCCCAGCCTCCTGCTCTCTGTCTCCAGGTGCTCCAAGAGATGCTCCTCCTCCCCTCATGCTCCCTCCCCATCCTCCTCCTTTTCCTCCTCCCCAGTGTGCCAGTTGAGTCCCAACCCCCACCCTCAACATTGCCTCCTTTTCTGGCCCCTGAGTGGGACCTTCTGTCCCCCCGAGTGGTCCTGTCTAGGGGTGCCCCTGCTGGGCCCCCTCTGCTCTTCCTGCTGGAGGCTGGGGCCTTTCGAGAGTCAGCAGGCACCCCGGCCAACCGCAGCCGGCGTGGGGTGAGCGAAACGGCACCAGCGAGTCGTCGGGGTGAACTGGCCGTGTGCGATGCAGTCAGCGGCTGGGTGACAGACCGCCGGACCGCTGTGGACTTGCGTGGGCGCGAGGTGGAGGTGTTGGGCGAGGTGCCTGCAGCTGGCGGCAGTCCCCTCCGCCAGTACTTCTTTGAAACCCGCTGCAAGGCTGATAACACTGAGGAAGGTGGCCCGGGGGCAGGTGGAGGGGGCTGCCGGGGTGTGGACCGAAGGCACTGGGTGTCTGAGTGCAAGGCCAAGCAGTCCTATGTACGAGCATTGACCGCTGATGCCCAGGGCCGTGTGGGCTGGCGATGGATTCGAATTGACACTGCCTGCGTCTGCACACTCCTCAGCCGGACTGGTCGGGCCTGAGACCCATGCCCAGGAACTGATCAGGCAGAAAAAGAACTGAGCTGGATGCTGAGAGACCTCAGGGATGGCCCAGCTACTCTAAGGACTCCAGTTTGGGAACTCATCAAATAATCACAAAATCACAGTTCTCTGATTTTGAGCTCAATCTCTGCAAGATGGGTGAAACCACATGGGTTTTTGGAGGTTGAATAGGAGTTCTCCCGGAGCAACTTGAGGGTAATAATGATGATGGTAATAATAATAGCCACTATTTACTGAGTGTTTACTGTTTCTTAGCCCTAATACGTAACTTCTCAGATCAACTCCCATGGATTTGATCGTTGGTGGCCCTTGGCGTTAAGTTGCTGGCTACTCAGTCTCAGAGGACATCACCTTGCTCATCCTGGAGAGTGGGAGGGGACATTTCACGATGGGGGAGGGAGGTGGGAGAGGAGAGAAACTGGAATAAGCAAGCAGATGGCCAGGGGACCTTGAGAATGTGGTCCACAGAAGGCCTTTAAGTATCTGGGAGCTGGGGTTCAAATGGGAAATCTTCCTTGGTAAGAGTGAGTAGGGGTTGGCTTAGAATATTCTCTTGTGAGGTAATGAGCCTGCCATCACAGGGGGAGTACAAACAAGGTTGAATGAGAAGTGATCAGGATGCTGGAGAGTTCAGCCCTGGGCGGGGAGCTGGAGTCAGGTTTCTAGCCCTCTTCCCTGTCTCAACCTCTACCCTACATCAGGAAAGCAACAGACCTTAAAATTGTCCAGCTTGATGGCTGGGTATGATGACTCACACCTGTAATCCCAGCACTTTGGGAGGCCTAGGCCGGCAAATCACCTGAGGTCAGGGGTTCGAGACCAGCCTGGCCAACATGGTGAGACCCCCGTCTCTACTAAAATTACAAAAGGAAATTAGCTGGGCATGGTGGCGGGTGCCTGTAATCCAAGCTACTCTGGAGGGTGAGGTAGAATAATTGCTTGAACCCAGGATGCAGCGGTTGCAGTGAGCCAAGACTGTTCCACTGCTCTCCAGCCTGGGCAAAAGGAGCAAAACTCCGGGCCGGGCTTGGTGGGTCATGTCTGTAATCCCAGCACTTTTGAGAGGCTGAGGCGGGCAGATCACAAGGTCAGGAGATCGAGACCATCCCGGCTAACACGGTGAAACCCTGTCTCTACTAAAAATACAAAACATTAGCCAGGCATGGTGGTGGTGGGCGCCCATAGTCCCAGCTACTCAGGAGGCTGAGACAGGAGAATGGCATGAACCCAGGAGGTGGAGCTTGCAGCCGAGATGGCGCCACAGCACTCCAGCCTGGGCGACAGAGTGAGACTCTGTCTCAAAAAAAAAAAAAAAAAAAAAAAAGGAAGAAAAAAAGGAGCAAAACTCCATCTCAAAAAAAAAAATCGTCCAGCTTGAGTGGGGCATGAGGTTCTAACTCGCTGGCCCGCTGGCTAGGATCAGGGGGTCACTGTGGACTGAGGGCCCTTGAGTAGGGCCAGCAAAATCCAACAGAAGGGCCCCAGAAGCCTGAATGGGGGAGGAGGGGTAAGTAGGGTCCGGGCCTGGCTGCAGAAGGTAGCCTCAGTTTTCCTTGTCTGAAGAATGGGCTGGTGGGATGAGATAATGGGGATTGAGGAGGCAGAGGCCTTGACCAAAAACTTTTTTTTTTTTTTTTGAGATGGAGTCTAGCTCTGTTGCCCAGGCTAGGGTGCAGTGGCACGATCTGAGCTCACTGCAGCTTTCACCTCCTGGGTTGAAGTGATTCTCCTGCCTTAGTTGGGATTACAGGTGTGTGCCACCATGCATGGCTACTTTTTGTATTTTTTGATAGAGACAGGGTTTCGCCATGTTGGCCAGGCTGGTCTCAGACTCCCAACCTCAAGTGATCCGCATGCCTCAGCCTCCCAAAGTGCTGGGATTACAGGCGTGAGCCACTGCGCCCGGTGACCTAAAGGTCTTTATAGTGAAGAAGTGCCAAGGGAAGCCAGGGACAGACCACAGTCCTTCACAATGGCCCTTCACGTGTTACCCATCACCCCACATGTGTTGCCAACACTCTCCTCTCTCTCTCTCTCTCTCAGGTCCAGCTTTGAGCAAAAGACTTAGGCATGCCCTCCCCCCATCTATACAGACCAGGCCCCTGGGCGGGCTGGGGCGTGGCTGCCTCAGTTTCTATAGCTCCTTGTTTTCCATCTGTGATTTTGGTCTTTTTTGCCACCTTCATCTCTGTCTCTAACTTCCAGTGTCTCTCACCTCTGGGTAGGACTAATAGCTCCCTTTCCATCGTGGTCTCTTTCTTCCTCCCTGTCTCTCCCCTTTCTTGTTGAATTTCTTTCTCACTCAGCAAAGCTCGTCTTTTTCACTATGTCCCTGTGCACTTCTCTGTGGGTCCTTCCTCTTCCCCGACCCAGCCTACCCCGTTGGAAGTTTTCAACCAAATCAAAGGCAGGTAGGACAGCCAACGCCAGCGCGCCAGCGCTGACTCTTTGGCATGTGCGGGAAGGGTTGGGGAGTCCCGGAAGTCTACCCCAGGTGGGCAGGTATGGCAGAGGGAGGAAGCAGCTGGAAGGTTCTGGATGCTGGAGCAAAGAGGGGTGTTTCTCATGGATGTCCTGAGGTGCTGGCTGTAGTGCAGGGGTCTCTGTCTCTGTCTGGATCTCTGACACCCCCAGGTCTCTGTCCCTCTTTCTGGGTCTCTGTCTCCCCCACCCTCTGCGTCTCTGAAATCCTGAACTTCTCCGTCCCCTACTGCCTGCCTCTCTTTGACTCTCCATCCCCCTCCCTGTGTTTCTCTGTGCCCCTCTTGGGGTCCCTGTCCCTCTGTCTCTGGGTCTCTTTCTCACTCCATCCAGCCACGTGCCTGCAGGCCCTTCATTGGCTGGATTCAGAGTGGCGGGTACTGACACCCGGGGCAACAGCAACAAGCCAGCTCTTGCTTGGCTACAGGGAGGGGGAGGAACCATGGCCAGTGGCACCCTGGCTCTGCGCTGTGGCCCCCTGTGGTCTTCCATCTCTGCAACCGAGGTACCTGGATCCTGGCCCAGCTGGCATCTCACCAGCAGCTGCCTTGCCCACCGCATTATCCCACCACTGCCCTTCACCCCGCCCACGGTGCAGGTGAGCAGACCCTAGGCTGAAGCCCTGCAGGGACTGGGTACCCAGAAAGCTGGGGGCTGAGAAAAGCGGATTGGAAGCTTGGACTCCTCTCTGAAGGAGGGTCCTGCAGTCCTGGGTCTGAGAGAGGAGGCACCAGGGAAGCTAAATGCCAGGGACTGTAGAGGAAAGGGCTGGGGGGCGACTGGAAGAGGTCAGAGTTTGGGGTGGGGGGTGACAGGGACTCCTGAGTCTTTCTAGCTGATGTGCAGCGCCTACTCTCCAGTCCAGGGTCGCAGACCCTCTACCCCCCGGCTGCAAAGCAGGATTCTCGCATCTGGGCTTTCGACGAGGTCCTCAGCAGATGGGAGACAACCTCTGGCTCGGCCTATGTGCCCAAGACCCATGGAGGGCCCTGCGCCCAGCCCAGAGCCCCAGAGCCTGCAGACCCCACGCCGACTGTGGGAATCAAGGATTTAGGAGAAAAGGTAAAGTTTGGGGAGTGCCTGAGCCCGCGGGGGACAGGGCGGGAGACTGCATTTGAGTCCCCTGCGCCTTCACAGAGGTCTCCGGGTCGCCTTTCCCCTGCTCAGACGCCGTGGCTGACCCCTACCACCGACCACGACGTACCAGCGCAGCGAGACGACGGCGCAGTACACTGGCTCTCCCGATCGGGACGCGCGAGTCTCCGAATACGTAGGGGCCCAGCCCCCACAACGCCCAGACCATCTCCGCGGGGGGCCTTCCCAGGTGACGGGGTGGAAGCCGGCGCTGGCGAGACGGAGCGGAGTTCCGGGAGCCTGGGGCGGGGCCAGAAGAAATCACAGCCTTGGGGCGCGGCTAAAGGGTCGGGGGCGGGATCCCGAGGTTAGAGGAGCCTGGGGAGGGGCTGGGCCTCGAGGCCAGGCCAGAAGGACCAGGGGCTGGACACTCGCCTTCAGGGCTCCGAAGCTGCTGCGGGGCTAGACGACGGGCTGTGGGTGGGGACGAGATTAGAATATTCTGAGACGGCGTCAGGTGGGAGCTGGGAGAGGTAACGTGGAATTGTTGCTCAAGATGCAGCTCAGCTCCAGTGGCCACACCAAGACGGTTTAAGACCCAGAGAGAAACCGGGGAGGGGGGTTTGTGGTGGCTGGGGGCCTAGGTTTGAGTTCCCTGACCAGCAGGACGTGCTTGAACTTAGGGAAGTGAGGCTGGGAAGGGTTCGGGTTTGAGGAAGGAAGCTGAAGTTCCCTGGGGTGGGTGGCAGGAAGGGCTCTGACTCTGGGGCGGGGTTCTAGGACTGTGGCCGTCATGGCTGTCGAGGCCCAAGAAGAAGGATTCTGAACTGGGGACCCAAGGCTTGGAACGGGGTATGAAATCTATGTCTTGGGTATGCCTCCACCCCCAATCTTGCTCGGGCTCTAATCGCCTGGACGAAGAGCCCTGAGTTGTCTGGCCGACCTTTCACAGTATCCGACCGGGGCGTCCTGGATCGCCGCCAGCTCTATCTGACCACCTCGGCCCGGCCCGGGACTTTCGGTTCTATCCCAAGTAAGCCGGGCTCTCGCTCCTCACCGCCTCCTGCACAGCACTGGCCTTGGCCAGTACATGCCGAGCCTCTGGGCTGGCTCCCATTCTCTGACCTGGTGGTCTCAGCCTCGAATCCTGTAGCAGCAAGAACCAAAATTCAGGCCCCAGCCCCTCCCTCTTTTAGTACCCAGGAGGCCTTAGTGTCAACTCTCAGGTAGGGACAGGAAGCCTGCACAGGCGCTCAGGGGGATTCTGGATCTGAGGACTGGGCCTCCTTCGGTACTTGAGCCCCCAGATACTCCTTCCCAAGGAAGCGAAAGCCCGCGTTTCCTTCCGAAGGATGCGAAAGCGTAGTTTCCAGGACCTTAAGTACCTCGAGGACCCAGGAACACGGGCTAAGCACGCCGGGTCCCGTCCTTCCTAAGGGGCCCTCACCTGGAAATGCAGGAGTTTGGGTGTGCAGACTCCTTAGATCCCGAGGTCTGAACCTCGTCCCCAAGGATTCAGCTGTATCCTCACCATCCTGCCCTGCTCCCACAGGAGCTGTCCGGATACCCCCTCAAGGACTCCCTGACCTACTGGAGCTTCGAAGGGACTCCCTAACTCTGGGGTCACGACCCGCAGCGACCTCCCTGTTCGCGTTCCTCCCGGCCGCCCCAATCGCCGCACGGCGGGGTCCTGACTCTGGTTCAGGCATCCTACAGCCCCTCGCTGCACCCGCTCCGCCCGCTGGACCGCTTCCGCTAGCTGGAGGCGCCCTGGGGTGGCCCCCACTGGAGGCCCTTGCCGGGCATCCACAGCGTGCCGAAAGCCTACAACACCGAGAACTCCCGCTCCGGCAGCTTGAAGTCGGCGCTAGTGGGAGCCGGCCGGGCCCGCCCCACCCCAGACACGTCCTCTGGCCTCGCGGAGGAGCCAAGCTCCGGACCTCCGCCCATTACGCGGTGTCCGGACTTAGTTGGGCTACCACTCATTACGTCTACCGGCAATGTCGGGGCCGGACTACCCCAGACACGCACACTCAGCTGCGGCATCCCGGAGAAGGGACTAAGTCCAGATATTCTCCTCGAAGACTGTGGCCCCGCGGGCAGGACGCGCCCCCTGCGGGCATATTAGATAATGANCAGGCACATGCTCACTCCCCTATCCACACATCCTCCAGATGCGGGTGCTGCAGGCGGCCCTGCCGCCCCTGCCCCAGGTGGTGTGCACCTACCGCGAGGTGCGCTTCGACTCCATCCAGCTCCCTGGCTGCCCGCCTGGCGTGGACCCCGTGGTCTCCTTCCCTGTGGCTCTCAGCTGTCGCTGTGGACCCTGCCACCGCAGCACCTCTGACTGCGGGGGTCCCAAGGACCACCCTTTGACTTGTGACCACCCCCAACTCCCAGGCCTCCTCTTCCTCTAAAGACCCTCCCCCCAGCCCTCCAAGTCCATCCTGACTCCTGGAGCCAGCAGACACCCCGTTCCTCCCGCAATAAAGGCTTCTCAGTGCGCACTCTGGAGGTGTCTTTCTGTGGGCTCAGGGCAACCACACACAGAGTGGGTGCAGCTTCAAACCATTTTATACAAAGTCACAGTGTCAGAACTCTGGTAGAAAACACGGTGGGGACAGGGGATGACATCCAGCTCAGGAGGTGTCCATGGTCTCACCTTCTGTGGGGAGAAGGAAGGCCACATGGTCAGTGTGGCCCAGGGGGCAGGGCCTGAGCCTTCTAGGCCGAGCTCCCTCTTCCTCCCCGAGGTTGGCTCTGGCAGTGCAGGTGCAGGGTAGGGATTCTTACTGAGTTCATTGAAGAGGAAGGCGTCCTGGTACTCCTTCATGTACTGCGTGGAGCGGGACTCATCCAGGAAGAGTGAGTAGACCCGCTTGATGTCATCCACCTGCACTTCTGTACCCTGGAGGGGGAGGGCGGGTCCTGAGTTGGGCCCCTCTCTGTGAGGCTCACCGGCACAGACCCCAGCATATGCCACCTCCATGCTCTAGGCAGCAGAGGGTGGCATGTGAGGGGAGGGCATTCTGGGCCAGATCGCCTGGGTTCAAAACCTGCCTGGCCATCTCCTGGTTGTGGGCCCAGCCTCTTCATTCCTCAGTTTCTTTATCTGTAAGGTGGACCTAACAGCATCTACTTACAGTCAACAGAGATTTACTGAGCACCTACTGTAGGCCAGGCGGGGAGATACAGAAGACAACTTGAGGGATGAAAATTCCCTGCCTCTGAAAATGTACATCCTAGGTTGAAATTGGAACCCTGGCAGCCCCTGAAGTAGTGCGTCACTCACTGCCACCATCTGGCCCTGCTGGCTAATTCGGCCGGCTGACCTTGCGTTTCCGGCACACCAGGCTTGCAGCCGTGATGAGCTGGATGGCGTAGCGCAGTGACGTCTCCAGCCCGATGCGGGTCAGCACCGTGTAGGCGTCCTCACTCATCTCCACATCTTCCTCCTCGCACCTGCAAGCAGTGGGGGACGGGGGTGGCTCAGCCAGGGCCCAGCCTCTGACTGCAGCAGAAGTGGCCACAGCAACCCTCTGGTCCTTTCCCACTGGGAATATGTGGTGCCTGCATCTTAGAACCATAGAATGCTGAGGCTAGAAGAGCCACGGAGACAGGGGCTGGGCTGGACCTAAAACCTAGGCCTCCTGACCACGCCCAGGGCGCTGGCCCCCACACCAGTCACGGGTACCTCGCCTCCCTTTCCCACCATGGCTCCTGCTCCCAGATCGGCGGCCACTGTCTGGGTGCCAGATCAGCCCTCTCTCTTGCAGGCCCAGCCACCATGCCAGTCCGCCAGACCTCAGTGTCGGCATTTGTCAAACAGGGTAGACCCCAGCCCCGCCTCCCAGGCGCACGGTCTGGTCCTGCCCGCACCGGATGCGGAGGATCTGCTTTGTGTCTTTCTCGCTGTAGGGGGTGGTGGAGACGATAAGCAGCCGGTCCAGCAGGTCTATGGGGATGCCGTGGGGGCTCTGGTAGCTGGTGCCCCGGATTCTGAGGAAGAGGCAGAAAGAGGGGGCTGTCAGGGGGATGTTCCCTTTTCATTCCCTTTGCTGGGAACACTCCCACCTCCCATCACCACCCACTCAGTGGGCCCAACACCACTTAACCTTTAGCTCGTGTCTCCTGTCACATGATGACATCACCCCCTGATGACGCAGCCTTCCACAACTGTGTCAGTCCCCCAAGGACACCTTTCCGCAGAGCTGGGCTGCTTTAAGCTAGCTCTCTGCCTCCAGGATTACTGGATCAAGGTCCCACTCCCGTGCTCGACATGAAGCTTCACAAAGGAGGGGACAGAAACTGTCTTGTTCCCTGTTGCAGCGGGGCCAGCCCAGGGCTGGTGCCAGGGTATACAGTCAGTTCCCCTTATTCACCGCAGTGAGGTTCTAGAAAGTCACCGTGAACACTCCAATTAGCCGATCCTGAGCCACTGCTCCTAGTGGAATACAGGGTTAGGCTCTCTTGAGCCTTTACTCACAGTATTTTCGTCAATCAATATATATATAATCTGGGTCTATGTGTGTTTTCATTTGTGCGTTTCCGTTCTGTTTTTTAAGACGGAGTCTCGCTCTGTTGCGAGGCTGGAATGCAGTGGCATGACCTTGGCTCACTGCAGCCTCCGCCTCCCGAGTTCAACCGATCCTCCTGCCTCAGCCTCCCAAGTAGCTGGGTCTACAGGCACATGTCACTATGCCCAGCTAATTTTTTCTATTTTTAATAGACACGGGGTTTCATCATGTTGGCTGGGATGGTCTCGTCGTTCTCTTGACCTCGTGATCTGCCCACCTCAGCCTCCCAAAGTGCTGGGATTACAGGAGTGAGCTACTGCGCCTGGCCTCATTTATGTGTGTTTCTATTTTCATGTGTTTATGTAATATCACTGTTTATTCTCTAACATGGAGCTCATGTCAACAGCATTCTAACTTGGGCTCAGCGAAGCGTCTGTAACACGGTATTTCCTCCATCCAGCATCACAGCCTCCTTGCACTTAGAATACCAGACAGCACCACAGCACTGTACACAGGGGACATTTCAAATGGCAATATCACCAACAAATGGCCCCCAAAAGTTTTTTTTTTAAAAAAGGCACAAAAATGTGACAATACTTTGGGAGGCTGAGGCAGGCGGATTGCTTGAGCCCAGGAGTTGTAGGCCAACCTGGGCAACATGGCAAAACCCCACCTCTACAAAAAAATACAAAAGTAAAAAATAAAAAATAAGAAATAAAAAAAATAAAATTAGGCCGGACGCGGTGGCTCACCCCTGTAATTCCAACACTTTGGGAGGCCAAGGTGGGCAGATCACGAGGTCAGGAGTTCGAGACCAGCCTGGCCAATATGGTGAAACCCCGTCTCTACTAAAAATACCAAAATTAGCCAGGCATGGTGGGGGCTGTCTGCAATCCCAGCTACTCGGGAGACTGAGGCAGGAGAACTGCTTGAACCCGGGAGGCAGAGCTTGCAGTGAGCCAAGATCGTGCCACTGCACTCCAGCCTGGCAAGAGAGCTAGACTCCGCCTCAAAACAAAAACAAAAATTAGCTAGGCATAGTGGTGCACGCCCATGGTCCCACCTGATGAGGAGGCTGAGGCCAGAGGATTGATTGAGCCCCAGGGGTGGTGTGTGTGTGTGTGTGTGTATGTGTGTGTGGCAGGCACTGAGGCTGCAGTGAGCCATGATCATGCCTCTGTACTCCAGCCTGGGCAACAGAGCAAGACCCTGTCTCAAAAAACGAAAGTGAAAACGTAGCACTAAATAGAATACAACAAGGACACTTATTTATAGCATGAGCTAAAGGAAGCAGCCAGTGTTGCCTCATTCACACTCAGCTAGGAAAGTGGGTGTCAGGTGACTCGAATTTGTGGTCAAAAGCAGGGCAGATATTTACTTGCGGATTACAAATAAATCTTAGCAAGCGAGGAGATTCTCAGATACAGAGTCTACGAACAACCAGGGCTGCTGGTAGCTGCTGCCTCCCACAGGAGGTGCCCCTGGGCAGTCCCCAGGCCCTGACCTGCGGTTTCTGTGAAAACACCATCAGCCCTGGGGGGTCTCTTCCAGTGTCCAGCCACCGAGAGACCAAATTCGGGCTCTGCCACTTTCTAGACTTGTGACCTGGGCAAGTCACTAGGCCTCACTGTCCTGCCCTGTAAAATGGCACTGAAGTGATATCTACCTTCTGAGCTTCTTCTGCAGATCCAAGGAGTTAAAAGAGCCAACAGAGCCAGGCACAGCGGCCCACCATCCTCTGTAGGATGCCTGCTTCATCCCTTTTGTGGTGCCCACCCCAACCGCCCAGTTTCAGCTGGGCCCACAGCTGCAGTCCCCAGCCTTCTTTGCCACCAGGTATGGCCCTGAGCCTGAGCAGCACCGGGCAATGGGATGTGGGTACAAGGGTGGGGTGCAGCCTGTGGATCACAGCCTATGGGGGCTGCCTGCCCTCCACATCCCCCTGCTTCCTGCGGGCCAAAATGTGGCGAGGTGGAGAAGACAGCCAGCAGGCATGGTGGCGGGTGCCCATAATCCCAGCTACATAGGGTGCTGGCAACACCTGGGAGACGAGGTTCCCAGGCTTCAGCACAGCACAGTACCCTCTGTGTCACAGGAATCTGTCCCCAGCATCCTCAGACCAAACACAACACTAAGAGTTCCCCACGCACACGGTGCTGGCAACACCTGGGAGACGAGGTCCCCAGGCTTCAGCAGAGCATGGTACCCTCCGTGTCATGGGAATCTGTCCCTGGCATCCTCAGGCCAAACACAACAGTAAGAGTTCTGTGAATGAAGTTGTTGGGTCGAAGTGACTGAACAGTCGTAGTTTATGTCGTGTCTAACAGATGTCACTGTGCTTCCCTCAAGATTAGAAAACATGCCACAGCACTCCTGTGAGTTTCCTGCAGCGCCCTGGGGCGCTTCGCATGCAGTTTGAAAACTGCAGCCTTGGGGGCCAAAGGAGTAGCAAGACAGAAAGGCAGCAAGAACAGTCTCTGGGCTTCCTCGGGGAGCAGAGCTGCCTCCCACCCGCCTTTTGTAAGGGAAGAGCGCACACTGCAGTCACGGGTCCCTCCCTGATCAGGTGTCAACACAGGCTCCCTGTGGACCCTCTGACCACATCCACTGCCCAGAGCATCCCGTTTTCCCCAGAGGCCCCTGCAGCTGGCTCACCGCGTGATGCCACGGTTGGTGGCCATGATCAGGACGGGCGCCATGTCACTCTCCAGGGCCCGGTTGAGGAAGGAAAAGCTCTCGATGTCCAGCATGTGGACCTCATCAATGAACAGCACCTGGGATTGGGGTGTGTGTGAGAGTCGCCACCCACGTCCCTGCTTCCCCAGCCCACCCCCACCCCGCCACCTGCCCCGGCCATGACCCGGGTCCTCACTCCAGGGATGATCTCCGCCTTGCCCTCCTCGCGCCACTCTGCCACCTTGGCATTGATCTGCTCGCGGACTTCTGACTTGATCTCCCCTGTGTCACCTATGTGAGGCACAGGTTTCATCAGGGAAGTCAGAGAGCAGGTGGGTTCCAGGGCCAGAGTGTGACTAAGACGGAGGAGGATGATGCAGGGGTGGAGGAAGGGGAGCAAAGCAAGGAGGGAGGAGGAGACTGAAACATCCCCAGAGAGGATGAACAGAGGCAGAGAACACAGGATGGGGAGAGGGCAGGGCGACACCCCCATCACAGCACCAGCGGTGGGGGGATGAAGCGGACTTGCAGGTGGAGAACAGAGGCAGCCATGGGCCAGAGTTACAGGAAAGGGTGTGGAGCAAGTGGGCCACACTCGGAGCTCAGGAACAGAGGGAGCCCAAAGGAGGCTGCCAGGCCTGGGGCAGGGCAGGGCAGGGCAGGAGGGGCCTCACCTGAGAAGAGCGCCAGGAAGCCCTGGGTGCGGGAGTTGATGACATCGATCTCGTGCAGGGACACGGTGTGCACCACCTCCTTGCGTTTCTGGAGCTCCCCATCCGGGCACTGCACAAACTTGGTCTATGGGGCGGGGGTGGGAGAAGAAGGGAGGAGACAGGGCAGGGAAGGCCATGAAGGGGGGCCCTAAAGGCCTCTGTCTGGGGGAGATTGGAGCTCCAGGAAATGGAGCTGGGAGGCTAAATGGGGTCATCCGGAAACCCCAGGCCCAGGAGGTAGTCAGGACTAGGGGTGTTCCAGGGAGCTAAGGGCCATGGGGGCTCCTGGAGGACCTCAGAAGCCACAGGCCACATGTGGTGATGTGAAGCTACAGTGCCAGGCTGAGGGACCCAGCTGCCCTAGGGTTACAGGGAAGACCCAGGAGTACCAGGACAAAAAGTCAGGGTGACAGGAAGATCCAGACCCCATGGGTCACGGGGGTGATGGAGGAGATGACAACACCCCAGCGCTGGGGGCGAGGGGATCGCAGGAGTCCCGGCCGCACCTGGGAGCCCATAGCGTCGTAGTCACGGGCGCGTGTGAAGGAGCGGCCCAGCTTCGAGATCTTGCCCGTCGCCTTGTCGATGGTGATCACGTCCCTACAGGGGGTGGGGGGTGGGGTAAGGAAAGGAATGGGCCCAAGCTCGCCCATTCCCCTGGCTGCCTGGCATGGCCCCTGACTGCTCACCCAGCCTGGACCTTGTCCTTGGTCAGGGACTCAATCATCTTGGTGCCCAGGTCGTAGATGGTCTCCATCTCTGTGGTCTTGAGGGTCAGTTTGCCCACCTTGGAGCCCTGAGAGTGGGGACAAGCCAGGGAAGGGGATCAGAGAGGGCCCTGATGTTGCCCCAGTGCCCCCAGTGTTGATAAGCTTCTGGCTGTGCTCTGGCCTCTGCTTACACAGCTTCAAAATGGGCACGACACAAGGAAGCTCTTCGGGGAACAGATATGGTGTGCTCACCAGTCTGACGTGGTGATGGCTCCGCGGGTGAACATGTATGTCCCAATCGACCATACTGGACACTTGGAATGTGTGCAGCTTTTTGTATGTCAATTAAAACTCAATAAAGCTTTTTTTTTTTTTTTTTTTGAGATGGTGTCTTGCTGTCGCCCAGGCTGGGGTGCAGTGGTGCAATCTCGGCTCACTCCAACCTCCACCTCCCAGGTTCAAGCAGTTCTCCTGCCTCAGCCTCCCAAGTAGCTGGGATTACAGATGTGTGCCACCATGCCCAGCTAATTGTTTCGTATTTTTATTATTTTTAATGTTTTTTGAGACAGAGTTTCACTCTTGTTGCCCAGGCTGGAGTGTGATGGCGCGATCTCGGCTCACTGCAACCTCTGCCTCCTGGATTCAAGCAATTCTCCTGCCTTAGCTTCCTGAGTAGCTGGGATTACAGGCGCCCACGACCATGCCCAGCTAATTTTTTGTATTTTTAGTAGAGACAAGGTGTCACCATGTTGGTCAGGCTGGTCTTGAACTACTGACCTCAGGTGATCCGCCTGCCTCAGCCTCCAAAGTGCTAGGATTACAGGCGTGAGCCACCGCGCCTGGCCATTTTGTATTTTTAGTAGAGAAGGGGTTTCACCATGTTGGCCAGGCTGGTTTTGAACTCCTGACCTCAAGTGATCCGCCCACCTCAGCCTCCCAAAGTGCTGGGATTATAGGCGTGAGCCACGACACCCGGCCAAAACTCAATAAAACTCTTAATAAAAATAGTAAACAAAAAACATGCCTAAAAAATAAAGTCTAGCCGGGCGCGGTGGCTCAAGCCTGTAATCCCAGCACTTTGGGAGGCCGAGGCGGGCGGATCACGAGGTCAGGAGATCGAGACCATCCTGGCTAACCCGGTGAAACACCGTCTCTAGTAAAAAAACACAAAAAAATAGCCGGGCGAGGTGGCGAGCGTCTGTAGTCCCAGCTACTCGGGAGGCTGAGGCAGGAGAATGGCGTAAACCCGGGAGGCGGAGCTTGCAGTGAGCCGAGACCCGGCCACTGCACTCCAGGCTGGGCGACAGAGCGAGACTCCGTCTCAAAAAAAAAAAAAATAAAATAAAGTCTATTGGCCGGGTGCAGTGGCTCACACCTGTAATCCCAGCACTTTGGAAGGCTGAGGCGGGTGGATCACGAGGTCAGGAGATTGAGACCATCCTGGCTAACACGGTGAAACCCCGTCTCTACTGAAAAAACCAAACAATTAGCCAGGTGTGGTGGCGGGCACCTGTAGTCCGTCCAGCTACTCGGGAGGCTGAGGCGGGAGAGTGGCATGAACCCAGGAGGCAGAGCTTGCAGTGAGCCGAGATCACACCACTGCACTCCAGCCTGGGCAATGAGATGCTGTCTCAAAATAAATAAATAATAAAGTCTATTATAAACAACATAGGCCCAAAGTCCTGCAAAATTGCCAAAGGTCACTTTGACATTCCTATTTTATACCCAAATAAAAGCTGTTTTTGTTGATCACAAAATCAGAAAACACAGCTATGCAAAAAGGAGAAAACAGAAATTGAAAAAAAAAAAAAAGAAAAGAAAAAGGCCAGGTACGGTGGTTCACGCCTATAGTCCCAGCACTTTGGGAGGCCGAGGTGGGCAGATCACAAGGTCAGGAGTTCGAGACCAGCCTGGCCAACATGGTGAAACCCATCTCTACTAAAAATACAAAAATTAGCTAGGCCTGGAGGTGCGTACCTGTAATCCCAGCTACTCGGGAGGCTGAGGCAGGAGAATCACTTGAACCTGGGAGGCAGAGGATGCAGTGAGCTGAGATTGCACCACTGCACTCCAGCCTGGGGGACACAGAGAGACTCTTGTCTCGGGGGAAAAAAAAAAAAAAACAAGAGAGCAAATCACTTGTATCATGTAAGCTGGACAGGACATGCCTTTCGGCCACAGAATGGGTTTTGAAGTCTGCTGAGAATTCACTAACAGATCTCTATTTCACTACCTCAGTTTCTATTGCTCATAATGTCCCTCATGAGGGCATAAGTCACTGTCAAGTTAACTGACCTCCTACTGTAGGTCAATTTATTTATACCCAAATAAAAGCTGTTTTTGTTGATCGCAAAATCAGAAAACACAGCTATGCAAAAAGGAGAAAACAGAAATTGAAAAAAAAAAAAAAAAAGAAAACGGCCAGGTACAGTGGTTCACGCCTGTAATCCCAGCACTTTGGGCTCTAGTCTGCAGCTAGAACATTCCATGGGATTCTGACCTCAGTGCACACCTGACACCTACTGTCTCCAACCCTGGCGCTGGAGGTGGCCTCAGCAGGGTACAGACTCACACAGACTCACCGTTCCTGTTGCCGGTCGATCAATCTGAATCTCCACCACCTCCCCTTCGATGATCTCCGTCTCCTCCCTAGCCAGAGAGCAGATCTGAGGAGACAGCCTGACACCTGTGCCCTCGGGAATCACAACCTTCCCCGAGCTCCGGGACAAAGGACAAGCCGCCCGGGGCGTGGAGTTGCTCCCAGGCTCTGGGGACTGGCACCCGCCTCGGGTCGCCTGCTTACTTGATGCGAACGCCGATGGACCGCCGGAAGGCCTGCGTTAGCGCCTCAGTCTTGCTCATCTCCAGGGAGAAGATCTCACTACCGGCGATGGCTGTGAATGGTGTGTCAGGACCCAGGGCCTGCGCCATGCCTGGGGAGGAGGCAGTCCGGGTAGGTGAAGCCGCTCTGGCCCTAGGTCCCCGACACCTGCTCTGTGGCAAACTAGCTCTTCTCCCACCCCAGGAAAGAGGGTTCAGTGCCATCCTACATGTAAGGACTTGGCTCTGAGCTGAGCAGAGCCCTGGGGAGGGGGAACTGGAGAGAGGGGTTTAGCCACGAGGCAGACAGTGAACGAGAAGCCAGGGAGGGCAGGTTGCTCTGGCAGGCCTGGCTTAGAATCCCACATTGCCCAGAGTGTATACCCTAGAACCTCGCCACACCTCAGTCTCCCAGCCTCTATGAGCTGTTTAGCCTCAGAGCTGGGCGATGGGGAGCAGGGACGAAGGCCAAGGGGCTGCCACAATAGTTACAAGTGATGAAGGCAGATTGCCTGAGCTCTGATCCCAGATCCACCACTTAGTGCAGTCGGCACCGGGTGATCTGGATGGCTCCCCGAGTCTGTTTCCCCCTCGGTCTGATGGGGCTGATAACAGAACAGGTGCCGGCATGGCATGACACCCTGCCTAGGAGCAACTATGGGCAGGCAGGCAGGCAGGCAGGCAGGCACTGGTGCTCAGCGGTAACATGGTTGCACAGCCTGAAACCGGCACAGGGCAGGGTGCTCGACCGCCTGTGGCCTGGGGTGGCTGGCAGGAAGCAAGGCTGTCTCCAGCAATGGCTCTGAGCGCCAGACCTTTCCCTCCAGCTTCCTGGCCACAAGGTTTGGCCCAATGTGGGGCATGCCCTTACAGACAGGCTGTTGCCACACCCTCCTGCCCAGTGTCAAGTGGTACCTCTTCTTGGTCCCCTTTGCGGATGCACAATGGCCCTCAGCACAGAACTCAGCAAGTATCTGCTGAAGACTGAGTGGATGAGCATGGCCCATGCCACCTGGGGACACCAGGGGTCCTCTCTGCCTCCTTCACTAGACTAAGGAGCGTCCCCCTCAGGGTGAGGCCAGCCTCACCCCAGTGCTGCCCAGCACAGGGTTTGGCCTGCAGGAGGCTTTGCCTGGGAGACACAAGAAGAGGAAAGGCAAGGCCAGGCATGGTCACAACATGCCTAAAAAATAAAGTCTACAGGCTCACGCCTGTAATTCCAACACTTTGGGAGGCCGAGGCAGGCAGGGGGAACACCTGAGGTCAGGAGTTTGGGACCAGCCTGGCCAACAGGGTGAAATCCCATTTCTACTAAAAATACAAAAATTAGTTGGGCATGGTGGCACACATCTGTAATCCCAGCTACTTGGAAGGCTGAGGCAGGAGGATCACTTGAACCCGGGAGGCAGAGGTTGCAGTGAGCGAAGATCACACCACTGCACTCTAGCCTGAGCAACAGAGTGAAACTCTTGTCTCAAAAAAAAAAAAAGGCCGGGCGCGGTGGCTCAAGCCTGTAATCCCAGCACTTTGGGAGGCCAAGATGGGCGGATCACAAGGTCAGGAGATCGAGACCATCCTGGCTAACATGGTGAAACCCCGTCTCTACTAAAAAATACAAAAAACTAGCCGGGCGAGGTGGCGGGCGCCTGTACTCCCAGCTACTCAGGAGGCTGAGGCAGGAGAATGGCGTGAATCCGGGAGGTGGAGCTTGCAGTGAGCCGAGATCCGGCCACTGAACTCCAGCCTGGGCCATAGAGCGAGACTCCATCTCAAAAAAAAAAAAAAAAAAGGAAGAGGAAAGGAGAAAGGATGGAGGGAAGGCAGGCACTGTGTGTGCCACATTCTGGGCCTGGACATGCTGTCCCCAGTGTCCGCCCAGGAGCCTCCTGGCCATCCTACTAGGCTTAGCTCAGGTATCCACTTCTCTGGAAGCCTCTACTGACAAATGCCACCACATGCCCCGTTTTCCTACCAAGGTCAGGCGCCTCCTCTGTCACATGCTACCTCCATTGTAACACATGTCACCTTGGAAGGGATCGTGTCCATGACCACCTCCTCCAGACCAGGAGCTCTTTGAAGTCAGGCCTTGGTCTAACTCATCTATGGGTCCCCAGTGTCCAGTGCAAGGCCTGGCACCCCAACAGGCACTGCTTTATCTTCACTGAAGACCTGGCTGTTACTCTGAGGCTCCCTGCCTGGCCCCATCCTCAGCACAGAGGTGGGAGTGAGTGGGAAGAGCAGTGGGTTAGGAAAAGCTTCAGTGGGGCAGAGATGCTGAAGTAGGGTTTTGAAGGATAAATAGGAGTTCAACAAGGAAGAAGAAGAACAGCTGGGAGTGAAAAAATCATAAATCACTAATGGACTGCAACAGAGATGCTGGGTGACTCCTCAATACCCACCTTCCCCTTCTTCCTTAGTTCCAGAACCCTCATTTTCTTTCCTATTTTCTTTTTTAAAATTTCTTATTTTTACAACCGGTTGTCCAACAGAAGAATCCTCATTTTCTTAAGGCAAAAATGGTCCAAATTATGAAATTTAAACAAACATCTAATGTCCCAGCCTCCCCAGAAGCAGAGTGTGATCATATGATTAAATTCTAGTCAATGAGATATAAGCAGAAGTATGGAGGATTTCCAAGATGACTGCTTAAAGGAAGCCAACTCGAGGGGGTTCACCCTCATGCTAACTCTTTTCTTCCTGCTGCCTGGATTATGAATGCGAAGGCTGGAGCTCCGGCAGCCCTCTTGGAACACGACGTCCTCTTGACACTGGAACCAAGTGCAGAGGATGATGAGGCAGGAAGACGGAAGACTTCCTGGAACTACTTAATAAGCCCCAAATGGCCTACCTCTAGATTCTTCCACGGCCGAGAACGAATTCTGAGTGTTTAAGCCACCGCCACTTTAGGTCACCTGTTAAATGCAGCTGATCCTGACCCTGACTCACACAGGAGGAGTTATTTACCAGGGACCAGGAGAGTTCCTGCCCTGGGAGGTTTCTTACCCATGGCGATGGCCGTCTTCCCCGTGCCTGGCTGGCCAGCAATGAGGACTGCCCGCCCGGCAATCTTCCCTTCCCGGATCATCTCCAGCACCACTCCAGCTGCCCGCCGTGCCGCCAGCTGACCCACCATGCCCTGCGAAGCCTGTGGGTGGGAGGCAGCACATGAGGTGATTTCCTACGGGGCTACCACTGCATTTCTACCACATCCTGGCTAGTGAGATGGAAGCAGACATTACTAGCGGGGCTTCTGGGAAAAGCCAAAAAAGCTTTCTCCGCTTTTTTTTTTTTGAGACAAGATCTCACTCTGTCACCCAGGCTGAAGTACAGTGGTACGATCATGGCTCACTGTAGCCTTGACTTCTAGGGATCAAGAGATCCTTCCACCTCAGCCTCTTGAGTAGCTGGGACCACAAATGTGTGCCACCATGTCCAGCTAAGTTTTAAAATTTTTTGTAGAGACGGGCTCTCACTATGTTACCCAGGCTGGCCTCAAGCTATTAGGCTCAAGCAATCTTCCCACCTCAGCCTCCCAAAGCATTGGGGTTACAAGCATGAGCCATTGCACCCAGCCTAATTTTTTTTTTAAGGTGGCAAAGCAATTGCTACCCAATTCCAATTCTTTTTTTTTTTTTTTTTTTTTTTG
>NC_037687.1:26091971-26152923 GCF_003255815.1 Theropithecus gelada | reverse complement strand
AGCTGGGATTACAGGCATGCACCACCACGTCTGGCTAATTTTTGTATTTTTTGTAGAGACGGGGTTTCACCATGTTGGCCAGGCTGGTCTTGAACTCTGACCTCAGGTGATCCACCCACCTGGACCTCCCAAAGTGCTGAGATTACAGGCACAAGCCACCACACCCGGCCTAACCAATTCTTTAGTACCAAGAAAACCCACGTGTGGCTGAAGTTTATGGATATGTAGCCAAAGGTCCAGAAGACCGTAACATAGTTCCCACACTCCCCAGGGCCCTGAGTACCCACCGCCCAAGACCTTCATGGAGAGGCCCTCCCAGCCTCCTCTGTTCTACCTGCCGAGGCTCCAAAGCATCGTCCAGCCCCAGTCCCCGGATGTGGGAGTGGGCACCTATATGAAGGGAAAGAACAAAGGCTCAGTTACTAGCCAGCTTGCTGCACGTGTGGCCTGACCCCTCTGAGCCCTGGTTTCCTTCTTTGTCAAAGGGGTGGGTGGGAGTAGGGAGTAAGGGGTTGGGGGAATGAAGGGGCACAAGGGAAGGATATCCCAAATTGACACCTCCCTAGCAAGATGGCTGAAGGTGGTAAATGCTCAATGAACTGGAGCTGCTCTGAGGATGCATCCTAGTTAAACGAAAGTCACTGAGACCTGATTAAGCACATAATCATACCAAGAACTAACCATAAGGGCTAATGATCACAATTAGTTCGTGTTTATGGCTTACACAGCACCCACATGTTCTCAGTTTATTCCATATAACCCTGCAAAAAAAGAGCCCTGGCCGGGGCTTGGGGCGGTGGCTCACGCCTGTAATCCCAGCACTTTGGGAGGCCAAGGCAGGCAGATCACTGGAGGTCAGGAGTTCAAGACCAGCCTGGCCAACATGGTGAAACTCCGTCCCTCTTAAAAATACAAAAATTAGCCAGGCGTGGTGGCAGATGACTATAATCCCAGCTTCTCAGAAGGGTGAGGCAGGGGAATTGCTTGAACCTGGGAGGCGGAGGTTGCAGTGAGCCAAGATTGTGGCACTGCACTCCAGCCTGGGCGACAGAGCAAGACCTGTCTCAATAAAACAAAATAAAATGAAACAAGAGTCCTGGCTGCTATCACCCTGAAAGCACTTCTGGGTATCAAAATGGCAAAAGTCCCAGGACCTACTGATATGAATGGGGAGGGAGCTCAGACAGGTTAGGTCCCAAGCCCCAGCCACACAGCCAGCAAGAGGGGAAGATGGGATTCCAATGCTTTACATTAGATGAGGGTTAAGCAAACCTCAGCCTGCAGGTCAGCCACCTGTTTTTGCAAATAAAATTTTACTGGAGCTGGGCGTGGTGGCTCATGCCTATCATTCCAGCACTTTGGGAGGCAGAGGCAAGCAGATCACCTGAGGTCAGGAGTTTGAGACTAGCCTGGTCAACATGGTGAAACTCCATCTCTACTAAAAAATGCAAAAATTAGCCTGGCATGGTGGCATGCACCTGTAGTCTCAGGTACTTGGGAGGCTGAGGCACTAGAGTCGCTTAAACCTGGGAGGTGGAGGTTGTAGTGAGCTGAGATCGCCCCACTGCACTCCAGCCCGGGCAACACAGTGAGACTCCATCTCAAAAACAAAACAAAACAAAACAAACAAAAAAAACCCAACCAAAAAATCTTTGTATTGGAACACTGCCATGCCATTTCATTTATATACTGTCTGGGGCTGCCTTCGCACTGCAAGAGGAGAGTTGAGTAGTTTCAACGAGGAAAGATTTACCATCTGACACTTTAAGATTTGCTGACACCAGTGCTTGACTATGAGCACCCCAAGGGTGGCTCCTGGGTGCAGCTAGTCTCTACTGGGTCCTCAGCTCCCAGGCAGTGCTTGGCTGTTCTTTTCTTTTTTTTTAATTTTTAAAATTTTTTATTGTTTTTTTCTGAGAGAGGGTCTCACTTTGTCACCCAGGCTGCAGTGCAGTGGTGCAGTCACATCTCACCACAGCCTGAACCTCCTTGGTTCAAGCAGTTCTCACAAGTAGCTGGGACTCAGGCACGTACCACCATCCTCAGCTAATTATTTTATTTTATTTTTATTTTTAGAGACAGGGTCATGTGACTATGTGACTCAGGCTGGTCTTAAACTCCTGATTCAAGCAGTCCTCCTGCCTCTGCCTCTCAAAGTGTTGGGATTACAGGCATGACCCATCGTGCCCGGCCATACTTGGCACTTTTTGTTTGTTTTTGAGATGGAGTCTCACTTTGTCACCTAAGCTGGAGTGCAGTGGCACGGTATTGGCTCACTGCAACCTCTGCCTCCCAGGTTCAAGCCATCCTCCCTAGTAGCTGGGATTACAGGCATGCACTACCATGCCTGGCTAAGTTTTGTATTTTTAGTAGAGACAGGGTTTCACCATGTTGGCCAGGCTGGTCTCAAACTCCTGACTTCAGGTGATTCACCTGCCTTGGCCTCCCAAAGTGCTGGGATTACAGGTATGAGACACCGCACCCAGCCTCAGCACTTTTATTTATTTATTTATTTATTTATTTATTTATTTAGAGACAGAGTTTCACTCTTGTCACCCAGGCTGGAATGCAATGGCATGATCTTGGCTCACTGCAACCTCTGCCTCCCAGTTCAAGGGATTCTCCTGCCTCAGCCTCTGAGCAGCTGGGATTACAGGTGCACGCCACCACGCCCAGCAAAAGTTCATATTTTTAATAGACATGAGGTTTCACCATGTTGGCTAGGCTGGTCTCAAACTCCTGACCTCAGGTAATCCACTGGTCTCGGCCTCCCAAAGTGCTGGAATTACAGGTGTGAGCCGCTGTGCTCAGCACCCTGGTACTTTTAATAGATGAAACAGTGTTGGCACACAGCCCCGAAGTGTTTTCCTTTTTTTTTTTTTTTTTTTTTTTTTTTGAGACAGAGTCTCGCTCTGCCGCCCAGGCTGGAGTGCAGTGGCCGGATCTCAGCTCACTGCAAGCTCCGCCTCCTGGGTTTACGCCATTCTCTTGCCTCAGCCTCCCCAGTAGCTGGGACTACAGGCGCCCGCCACCTCGCCCAGCTAGTTTTTTGTATTTTTTAGTAGAGACGGGGTTTCACCGTGTTAGCCAGGATGGTCTCGATCTCCTGACCTCGTGATCCGCCCATCTCGGCCTCCCAAAGTGCTGGGATTACAGGCTTGAGCCACCGCGCCCGGCCCCCCGAAGTGTTTTCTATCAACTACTTTATTGAATCTTACATTAACTGATGAGGTGAACTATCTTGCAGATTAGGAAACTGAGGCACAGAGAGGAACTAGTCCCTGGCCACATGGTGGAAAAGTGGCAGAGCTAAGCTTCAGGAATCCAGCACTGGGCTTCTAAAACCCATGTTCACAGCCAGGAGCCCTTACTGCCTTTCTCGGAGGCCCTGGATGAGTGAGTGTGCTGCATGAATGAACGCGGTTTCTCCCCTGCCGGTAAAGCTCTTTGTGAGAGCGCACCCTGCTGGCCTCACTGCGCCTCAACTTCCTGCTCTGTGAGCCGGGGCCAGTGATTCCGCTGTTCTGAAAATTCAGCTAACAGTTGTAATATGCACCTCATGGGGTTACTGCAAAGGTTCCACAGGACGCAAACTTGTGCATTCAATGGTTATCTCTTGATCATCTGCTCTGTCAGGTCCTGTGCTAGGGACACAGCTAAGAACGAGACAGACCCGGTCCCTGCCCTCAGGGAACTCACCCCACAGTGTGTACTGGGTATACGAGGCCAAACCCAGTAAAGCACCCAGTAAATATCTATGACCTCCAGGCAAATACACCCGGGAACCCCACCAGGATAGCCAAGCTAGCAGCCTGGTCCCCACTGCATCATCTGACCCACCTCTGGAACTGAGGCTCCTCCTCCCCCAGTAGACAGAGGGAGTGGGGGAACAGTAGTCGGGGGCAGTTGGTGTGCAGGCCACCTCCCTCTCCATCTTAGGGGTCCTCAATAGGTTTGCTCAATCAGGGCATATGGCAGGCAGGGCTTAGCTCCTATTCCTGACCCAACTTACTCACCGATTCGCTCAATCCTTGTCACATCACGGATCTCCGGGACTTTGGTTGTGGCTGTCTGGGGGTGCAAGAAGATATGTCAGAGGACAAGTGTGGTCCCAGCTTTCACCAACCGCTCCTCTGTCCCTCCCATGAGATGGTCCTTTCCACTCCTTCCCCTCACAGGTAGGCGATGGGTCACGTGCCAGTCACCCCCACCCCTCTTGCCTGTTGCAGCCTAATGGCTGCTTGGTGGAGCCCCAGGAAGACAAGGACTGTCTGTCTCATCCACAGCTCGGTCCTCAGGGTCCAGCACATATTTGGTTATTTGGTGAAAGAATTAAGTCCTCCCTGTTTCTTTCTTTCTTTCTTTCTTTTTTTTTTTTTTGAGACAAAGTCTCACTCTGTAACCAGGCTGGAGTGCAATGGCCCAACCTCGGCTCACTGCAACCTCTGCCTCCTGGGTTCAAGCAGTTCTCTGCCTCAGCCTCCTGAGTAGCTGGGATTACAGGTGCGTGTCAACACACCTGGCTAATTTTTGTATTTTTAGTAGAGATGGGTTTTTGCCATGTTGGCCAGGCTGGTCTCAAACTCCTGGCCTAAAGTGATATGCCAGCCTTGGCTTCCCAGAGGGCTGGGATTATGGGCATGAGCCACTATGCCTGTCCAAGTCCTCCCTGTTTCTTTATTTTATTTTATTTTTTGAGATGGAGTCTGCTCTGTCACCCAGGTTGGAGTGCAGTGGCCCGATCTCAGCTCACTGCAACCTCTGCCTCCTGGGTTTAAGCGATTCTCCTGCCTCAGCCTCCTGAGTAGCTGGGACTACCAGTGCACACCACCACACCTGGCTAATTTTTCTTGTATTTTTAATAGAGATGGGGTTTCGCCATGTTGGCCAGGCTGGTCTCGAACTCCTGACCTCAAGTGATCTGCCCGCCACGTCCTCCCAAAGTGCTGGGATTACAGGTGTGAACCACCGTGCCCTGACAAGTCCTCCCCATTTCTAATAACTGTGAGCTCCATAAGGACAGACACCAATGAGGAGCAGGCATGAAGCTGGACATGGTCTGGCCCCTGCTAATTTCCCAGCATCCCTTGTACCAGACGGCCCCAGTTCTCAACCACCAGGCCTCGCACATGCTGGCCCCAGTCCAGACTGCTCTCCCTGCTTTCTCACTGAATTAGATCAAGTGCTGCCCCCTAGGGGAGGCCCTTTCTGACCACCACCCCTGCCACGCTAGTTCTAGGACCTCTAGACATTCAGACAGTTCAAAGTCCTGACCCGGAGCCTAATCTCCCGGTGTGATCTCACATTCCTAAGGGAGATGGATGGATCAACATTCTCAGCTCCAGTGGACATGAGTCCCATGAAGGGCACAGCCTGTGTCTCTCTTGTTCACCTCGGGACTCAATGTCTGTGGTTTGCATAAGTGATACTCTAAAGTGTTGAGCTCATTCAACAAGAATATACTGAGGCCTCCCATGTTGACAGTTCTCCAAAGAGAGAAGCCAGCTACCACGCCTTCTCACATGGGGGAGGGAGGTGAGTAAACACCACCTGGGACAATTCAGGAGCCCCTCTGGAGGTCCACACAAAACATGGACACAAGTATTCACAGCAGCACTATTCACAACAGCCAACAGGTAGAAACAACCCACATGTCCATCAGCTGATGAATGGCGAACTAAAACGTGGTCTATTTGTGCAACGGAATATTATTCAGTCATAAAAAGGAATGGAGTTCTTTTTTTTTTATTTTGAGACAGAGTCTCAGTCTATCACCCAGGCTGGAGTGCAATGGCACAATCTTGGCTCACTACCACCTCCGCTTCCTAGGTTCAAGCGATTCTCCTGCCTCAGCCTCCCGAGCAGCTGGGATTACAGGCGCCTGACACCACACCTGGCTAATTTGTTTTTTTGTATTTTTTAGTAGAGATGGGGTTTTACCATGTTGGCCAGGCTGGTCTTGATCTCCTGACTTCAGGTGATCCACCAGCCTTGGCGCCCCAACATGTTGGGATTACATGTGTGAGCCACCACTCCTGGCCAGGAATGGAGTTCTAATACATGCTACAACGTGGATGAACTTTGAAAACGTTATGCTAACTGAAAGATGCCACACACGAAAGACACATATTGTATGTGGCTATATGAAGTAGCCACAATAGGCAAATCCATATACACAGAAAGACTAGTGGCTGCCTAGAACTGAAGACGGGAGGTATGGGAGGATTAGCAGTGACAGGTAAGTAGCATGGCATTTCTTTTTGGGGTGATGACAATGTTCTAAAATTGACTGTGGAAATGGCTGCACAACTGTGAATATGCTAGAAAACACTGAGCTGTATACTTTAAATGGGTGAATTATGTAGTATGTGAATTCTATCTCAATAAAGCTATTAAGAAAAAAAACAACAGGCTGGGCGTAGTGGCTCCCACCTGTAATACCAGCACTTTGGAAGGCTGAGGCAGGCAAATCACTTAAGGTCAGGGGTTCAAGACCAGCCTGGCCAACATGGTGAAACCCTGTCACTACTAAAAATACAAAAATTAGGCCAGGCACGGTGGCTCACACCTGTAATCCCAGCACTTTGGGAGGTCAAGGCAGGTGGATCACTTGAGGTCAGGAGTTTGAGACCAGTCTGGGCAATATGAAACCCAGTCTACATTAAAAATACAAAAAATTAGCCAGGCGTGGTGGCGGGTGCCTGTAATCCCAGCTACTCGGGAGGCTGAGGCAGGAGAATGGCGTGAACCCGGGAGGCGGAGCTTGCAGTGAGCTGAGATCCGGCCACTGCACTCCAGCCTGGGTGACAAAGCGAGACTCCGTCTCAAAAAAAAAAAAAAAAAAAAAAAAAAGACCAGCCTGGCCAACATGGTGAAACCCTGTCACTACTAAAAATACAAAAATTAGGCCAGGCACGGTGGCTCACACCTGTAATCCCAGCACTTTGGGAGGTCAAGGCAGGTGGATCACTTGAGGTCAGGAGTTTGAGACCAGTCTGGGCAATATGAAACCCAGTCTACATTAAAAATACAAAAAATTAGCCAGGCGTGGTGGCGGGTCCCTGTAATCCCAGCTACTCGGGAGGCTGAGGCAGGAGAATTGCTTGAACCCAGGAGGAGAAGGTTGTAGTGAGCACAGATCGCACCACTACACTCCAGACTGGGTGACAGAGCAAGACCCTATCACTAACACATGCACACACACACAGATACAAAAATTAGCTGGGCGTGGTGCACCTGTAGTCCCAGCTACTCAGGAGGCTGAGGCAGGAGGATCATTTGAACCTGGGAGGCAGAGGCTGCAGGGAGCCAAGATCACACCACTGCACTACACCTGGGAGACAGAGTGAGACTCTGTCTTGAAAAAAAGCAAAACAAAAAAACAATCCTGGATGCTAGATCTTTGCATGTCTATAACATTATTTTCTGACACTTCGGAACAGTTCACAATTTCTTTTTTTTTTTTTGAGATGGAGTCTCGCTCTGTCACCCAGACCGGAGTGCAGTGGCCGGCTCTCAGCTCACTGCAAGCTCCGCCTCCTGGGTTTACGCCATTCTCCTGCCTCAGCCTCCCGAGGAATAGTTTATAATTTCTAATGAGGAAAAGGAAGCCTAAGAAGCCAGCACGCTAACCTAGGCCACCTATCCCCAACTCTCCTTCCTTCCCACAGGTTTGTGTGTTTTGTTTTGTTTTGTTTTTTTTGAGACAAGATCTCATTCTGTCACCCAGGCTGGACTGCCGTGGCCTCTACCTCCCAGGCTCAAGCAATCTTCCCACCTCAGCCTCCCAAGTAGTTGAGACTACAGGTGAGTCCCACCACACTTGGCTAATTTTCTTTTTTCTTTCTTTCTTTCTTTTTTTTTTTTTTTGAGACAGAGCCTCACTTTGTCACCCAGGCTAGGTCGACCCAGTGGCACGATCTTGGCTCACTGCAACCTTTGCCTCCCGGGTTCAAGCAATTCTCCTGCCTCAGCCTCCAGAGTAGCTGGGACTACAGGCATGTGCCACCACGCCCGGCTAATTTTTTTTTGTATTTTTAGTAGAGATGGGGTTTCACCATATTGGCCAGGCTGCTCTCAAACTCCCGACCTCGTGACCTGCCCGCCTCAGCCTCCCAAAGTGCTAAGATTACAGGTGTGAGCCACCACACCCGGCCTAATTTTCTTTTTTTTTTTTTTTTTTTTGTAGAGACAGGGTTTCACTATGTTGCCAAGACTTGTCTTAAATTCCTGGGCTCAAGCAATCCTTCTATCTCGGCCTCCCAAAGTGTGGGATTACAGGCGTGAGCCACTGTGCTCAGCCCACAGATCTTTCTTTTCTTCTTCCACCGGAGAGGACATGCAGTTATCTAGCCCAGAGGAAGCCTCCTCCCTCTGGAGCCAATCGTTTAGACTTTCTGGCCATCAATGGTCACAAGCTTTCCCTCTCACTGTGTGAACCTTCCCACCTACTGTCTCCTATAGAAAGCTGGAACCCAGGAACATAGGACATTACCCCCAGACTACAACCAGAAGACTAAGCATCCCCACCCCACAAAAAAGACATGAATCCAGGAATCCCAAATTTAGCTCTGTCAACATAAACAGGCCCCTTACCAAGGACTGTCTCCTACAAAGACTTTCTCTTTCACTGTAAGTCTCTCCAAAACCTTGCTGCCCACTGGCCCCATGAAAACCAAGATCATTTCAAAACTCAGTACCCACCATCCCCTCATACTTCCAATACTTTCTCCACGGAAGTTCTGGTCATAGCCTTCCTCTTCTACTTCCCTATCCACCTCCTCCTCCTCCTTGCCCTGGTGACAGCAACAGACTCAAATCTCACCCTCAGCTACCAGCAACTTTCTCTCCCTCCCTTCCTCCATCTTGACTGGGCTCATCATGGAAACTGAGGCACCTGGAAGCCCAGCCCAGTCCCTAAGTTCAAGTCACATCATCTTTTTCTTTTTTTTTGGAACAGAGTCTCACTTTGTCGCCCAGGCTGGAGTGCAGTGGCACCATCTGGGTTCACTGCAAGCTCCGCCTCCTGGGTTCACGCCATTCTCCTGCCTCAGCCTCCCAAGTAGCTGGGACTACAGGCGTCCGCCACCACGCCTGGCTAATTTTTTGTATTTTTAGCAGACACAGGGTTTCACCGTGTTAGTCAGGATGGTCTCGATCTCCTGACCTAGTGATCCGCCCGCCTGGGCCTCCCAAAGTGCTGGGATTACAGGCTTGAGCCACCGCGCCCGGCCAAAATCACTTCTTTATTCGGGTATTTCTTGAGCAGGTGCCAGGCCGTTTCCTGGCCCCTACTTCATTCACGCGCATTCATTCATTCAAATATTCAAGTGATAATTCATTGAGCATTTACACCGAGACATAGCCCGTGTGAAATACTGGAAATATGAAAATGGCCAAAACGGTCGCATGACAAGATCCCGATTTCTGGGTCCCTAATCTTTTAGTCCTCTCCAAGAAGACTCTTGTTCCTCGACAATTTCTTCCCACTAAAGATTCACTAGGCGCCCTCGCGCTCTCAGACACACAGGACAGGTACCCGCCTGTGCTTCCAGCTTGGAACTCAAGTGCCATTAGCACCACTAACAATCCAAGGCTCCCAAATGGCTCGAAGCGCAAGGTCCTACAATATTCCTCATCACACTGGCGCCAAGGACTGCGGAACCGGCCGTTGCGCCAAGAGGATTTTGAAAGTTGGAGTTCCTATAGCATGATGGGGCAGACCTGAGATTCCGGGATCCCAGCCCCTTCTTTATTTCACTCCCTCAGACCCAGGAGCCCTGGTACCCAGCTCCCTCCTTCCCTCAGATCCAGAAAATCCATCCCCCATGTCCCCTTGTCCCCCAGATCTGGGAGGCTGAGCTTCCTCCTCCTTCAGACCCAGGAGTCTGGACCCCCAGATCCCTCCTCCCTCAGACCCAGGAGTGAGGGCCTCCAGCATCCCCCTCTCTCAAACTCGAGACTGCGAGCTCGCTCCTCACCATCCATGCACCCACACTTACCACGGTTGCCATGATGCTCACCAACCGCCAGTGTCCTAGCGGAAACGGAAACGCGCGAGGAGCGAGATGTTCTGGCTCCTCTAGGCTAGCTGGTTCTCCAAAGATCTCGATGGTTCCTCATAAATATGTAAATCTTGTGGGGGCGTGACGGGACTTTAGGTCCCGCCCTCCGACAAGGGCTGCGCTGGAAGACGGGTGTCCGGAACTCCTGGGTCCATTCCCGATGCCTCCTGGCTCCTCCTCCTTTTGCTCAGCCCCACCACCGCCCCGCTCAGGCTGATTGCAAAATTCTTAGCTGTTCTTTGAGTAACCACACGTCCTCCACGCTCCTTTCCTCTTTATCCCACCCTCCTCCCCCCCCCACCACTTTGAGGCCTCCAGCTTCAGATTGACAGAGCTGAAGGCCAATCGTTTCCGTAGAGCGCAGCGGCAAGCTCCGCCCCCTGGAGCTCTCAGGGTCGAGGCGGGGCCGGGACACAGCGACTCCAACCCGTTCCACCAATGAGGACACGCGGAAATCCCCGCCCCCGGGCGTGAGCCAATGGCGCTGGCTGCGGGGGCGGCCACTGCCTCCTGACGGCTGCGAGGTTTCACTGCAGGGGTGCCACTGGGCTCAGTGACGCTGCGGCCGCCTTCTGCCTAGGTCCGAAGGCTTCGGGGCAGGGGTGCGGTCTTGCAATAGGAAGCTGGGCGTCTTGCAAGCTTCCCGTCGGGCGCCAGCTACTCGGCCCCGCACCCTACCTGGTGCATTCCCTGGACACCTCCGGGGTCCCTACCTTGAGGTCCCCGGAGCCCCCTTCCTGCGCCAGCCATGCCTTTAAACCGCACTTTGTCCATGTCCTCACTGCCAGGACTGGAGGACTGGGAGGATGAATTCGACCTGGAGAACACAGTGCTCTTCGAAGTGGCCTGGGAGGTGGCCAACAAGGGTGAGCACGCCAGGCGTCGGGGCCCTTGAAGAGAAGGACAGTAGTGGATGGGGGCCCGGAACTCTGAATTGTAGGAGGACGGGGCTACTAGGGGAACCCTTGGGACCAGGGCAAGGAGGCTGTGACTCCTGTGTCCTTGAGGGGCTGGGAGGCCGGAGGTGGGTGGGAGAGGGATGGTTAGTTTGACTTGCGATGAAAGGAGGCTGAAAGCCCGGGTTCTGGGTCCTAGGGAAGAGGGCGCTAAAATGAGACTCCTAGGTCCTGGAGGGAGGCTTCCGAGAGACTAGATACCTGGGTCCTGAACAGGGAAGGAGACGGAGGGATGGGATTTCTGTGTGCAAGCCTGGGAAACTGCCGGGGTTTCAGACCTGTGACCCTAATAGCATAGTCTAGGGGATAAAACTCCAGATTTGAGAGAGCGCTGACTGGGAGATAGGAGGCCTGAGCGGCGGTGGGAGGACCTGAGGACCTGGCTGCTTAAGAATAAAGATGGGACGGGCTGGATACTCTAATCCTTAGATCCTAGGGTGGGAGAGGCTTGCGGGCCTGAATGCCTGGGCTTTCAAGTTGCTGAGGGCCTGAGCTGTTAGTTCCTAGGAGTAGAGGAGCCCGTGGCCTGGGACACGTGCATGCTGGAATAGGGGAAGGCTGGGAAGTCCTGAGTTAGTCAGGGGCTGGGCCCTAGGATGGGAGGGGCCAGGAGCCCGCATTTCTGTGTCTTGGGCTTTCAAAAGCTGAGGTTCTGGCCTTGGAGAAGGCTGGGGCTGAAATCCCCAGGAACAAGCCAATCTCACACCTCAAAGAGCAGGCTCTGGGGGTTGTTTTGCTGGGTCTTGGAGGGGAAAGGGACTGTGTCTCCCAGGAGGACAGGGGGCCGATGAACACACAGCCGGATATGGCCAGGGCCTGGGCTCCAGGAGGGGAGGAGGCTGGGGGCTGGGGCTCCTGGGTCTGGGATGGGGTCATAGGAGAGGCAGGGCCCTGCATGTTCGTGTCCCTAGTCAGGGAGAGGAAATTGGGAGGCAGGTCAGCAGGGTCCCTGGGGGCAGGGAATGACCATGCAGGCTTCTCTTGGGCAATGGTGAAAAGCTGAATTGGCCATGAGGAGGTCTCCCTCATGGGGTTTTGGAGTGATTTCAACCCAGCTCCTGTGAGCTGGGAACTCGAGAACCTGGGTCCAGGTAGTCCTCAGGTCTGCCATCCTTAGAGCCCCAGTACCTAATTCCCTCTAACCCAGGGGTCCCAGCCCCCAGCTCCTTCTCTCTGACACCCAGAAGTCTAGCCTGAGCCCCCTCCTCCCTCAGAGTCCTGACCCCGGCCCCCTTCTCCCTTAGACCCAGGAGAACTGCCCCCCAGTCCCCCAGTTCCCTTCATCCAAGCCTCCAACCCCTACTCCAAACTACGGGCTCCCAGTCCCCTCTTCCCCCTGAGCTAGCCGTCTGGGGCCTGAGTGCCCCCTATATCCCCGGCCCACCCCACCCCAGGCCCCAGAACTATGGACCTCGGCCGGGGCCTGCCCTCACACGCTTGGGCCCACAGTGGGTGGCATCTACACGGTGCTGCAGACGAAGGCGAAGGTGACAGGGGACGAATGGGGCGACAACTACTACCTGGTGGGGCCGTACACGGAGCAGGGCGTGAGGACCCAGGTGGAACTGCTGGAGGCCCCCACCCCGGCCCTGAAGAAGACACTGGATTCCATGAACAGCAAGGGTTGCAAGGTGGGACATGGCCCAGCCCAGGGCAGAAGTGGGTGGACAGCCTGCCATCAGGGTGGGAGCCACAGACAGAGAGGGGGCAGGGTGGACAGCCCTAGCCAGAGAGCGAGGCAGGCTTGGACACAGGAAGGAGGTGTGATAGGACACCCAGACAGATGCAGGGCCTGGAAGTGGGCGGGTGGATCCCAGACATGGGCAAATGGACAGACAGATGGCAAGTATGAGACAGACTGAGACGGAGATCCAAGAGGCCAAGGTCCTCACGCACAGACAGAAAAAGAGCAAGACGGAAAGACAGCCTGGTCGACATGGCGAAACGCTGTCTCTACTAAAAATACAAAAATTAGCTGGGCATGGTGGCGCACGCCTGTAATCCCAGCTACTTGGGAGGCTGAGGCAGGAGAATCGCTTGAACCCGGGAGGCAGAGGTTGCAATGAGCGGTGATTGGGCCACTGCACTCCAGCCTGGGCGATGGAGCGAGACTCTGTCTCATAAAAGAAAGCCAGTCAGCCAGGCAGAGCTGGGGAGAAGTGGGCCTGGGTTCAGGCAGGAACAGGATTCTGGAGCCTGAAGTTCAAGTTCACCCCTCCACTTGCCCCTGTGTGTCCTTGGCTAATGGACATGCTAATAGCATCTACCTTCTAGAGGTGCTAGGAGGAGAAAGCAGTTAATAAGGATAAAGTGGTTAGTAGAGTTCTTGGCATGAAGTTAGCACCGTGTGTGGGCAATGATTGTCATTGTTATTATTATGATCATCATCATTATTGTTACTAACAGACAAGCTTGGAGAGTGAGGGGGGCAGGCCGACAAAGGGAGAAGGGTGGATAGAGCCATGGGCAAGAGTAACAGACAGACTAGGGACAGAAGAGAGGCCGCCAGATGTTTCAGAAAGTCAGTCCTAGAAGGAGAGAGAAGCATGGAATATCGGGGAAGAGAGGAGAGGTCAGCGGACAGATCCACAGGACAGAGTCTGAGATGGGCAGATCAGGCCTTAGAGAGGAGGGGGAGTTCCAGGGCCCCAGGATGAAGACGGAAAGAGACACACTGTTGTCCAAGGAGAAAGCCATCAGGCAGCAGGGCTGAGGGACAGACAGGTCCGGGCCGGGGACGGAGAGGCACTGTGATTCCTTCACTCATTCACAGCCTCTGGTTTGGGGTAGGGTCTGGAATCCATTCAGGCCCGACTGTGTCCCTAAGGGAACCCAGAGCAGCCCAGTCCCTTCCTGAGGGCAGCTGCTTCCCACGTGCTGGGGGCCTAAGAATATCCCCCCCAGCAAAAGGGCAGACAACAGCTGGGAGGGGGAGGGACCTCAGAGTGAGGCTCGGGGCAGGAGAAAGCCAGGTCGGCGAGGAGTGGGGCTGCTTCGCTGCTGTGGCAGCAGGCCCAGAACCAAGGCCGTAGTCTCAGGGAGGAAAGCAGCCAACTGGAGAAATGTGGCAGAGGCAGAAGTGAGACAGCAAGTCTTAGAAACATGGCAGTGGCTAGAAAAATGCAGCGTTGCCGGGCGCGGTGGCTCACTCCTGTAATCCCAGCACTTTGGGAGGCCGAGATGGGCGGATCACGAGTTCAGGAGATCGAGACCATCCTGGCTAACACGGTGAAACCCCGTCTCTACTAAAAATACAAAAACTTAGCCAGGCGTGGTGGCGGGTGCCTATAGTCCCAGGTACTCAGGAGGCTGAGGCAGGAAAATGGTGTGAACCCAGGAGGCGGAGCTTGCAGTGAGCCGAGATCGCGCCACTGCACTCCAGCCTGAGTGACAGGGTGAGACTCTATCTCAAAAAAAAAAAAAAAAAAAAAAGAAAAGAAAAATGCAGCCCTGGGGCATGGACAGAGGATGGGCTATGTTAGAAATGTGCAGCATGGCCGGGCGTGGTGGCTCATGCCTGGAATCCCAGCACTTCAGGAGGCCAAGGTGGGAGGATAGCTTGAGCCCAGGAGTTCGTGACCAGCATGGGCAACATGGTGAAACTCCATCTCTACTAAAAATACAAAAAATTAGCCAGGCGTGGTGGTGCGTGCCTGTGATCCCAGTTACTCAGGAGGCTGAGGTGGGAGGATGGGATGTTGAGGCTGTAGTGAGCCATGATTTTTTTTTTTTTTTTTTTTTTTTGAGATAGAGTCTCACTCTGTCGCTCAGGCTAGAGTGCAGTGGTGCAATCTCGGCTCACTGCAACCTCCGCCTCCCGCGTTCAAGCGATTCTCCTGCCTCAGCCTCCCAAGTAGCTAGGACCTCAGGCACATGCTGCCACACCCGGCTAATTTTTTGTATTTTAGTAGAGCCAGGGTTTCACCATGTTGCCCAGGCTGGTCTCAAATTCCTGAGCGCAGGCAGTCCGCTTGCCTCAAGCTCCCAAAGTGCTAGGATTACAGGCTGGAGCCACTGTGCCCTGCCCAGTGAGCCATGATTGCACCACTGCACTCAAGCCTGGGCAACCAGAGTGAGACCCTGTCAAAAAAAAAAAAAAAAGAAAGAAAGAAAGGAAAGGAAAGAAAGAAAAAGAAAGGAGAGACGGAGGGAGGGAAGGAAGGGAGGGAGGGAGGAAGGTGGCTGTGTACTACAAAATGGGCCTATGGATAGAGGAAAGAGGTCACAGGTGACAGATATGTGACGAAAGGAAGAGAAACAAGGCGGCAAGGGGAAGAAAAGTGGCAGCATGAACAGTAAGAGAATAATTACAGACTGGGTGCAGTAGCTCACGCCTGTAATCCCAGCACTTTGGTAGGCCGAGGCGGGTGGATCACTTGAGACCAGGAGTTTGAGACCGGCCTGGGCAACATGGTGAAACCCTGTCGTTACAAAAAATTTAAAAATTAGCCGGGCTGTGGTACCGTGTACCTGTGGTCCCAGCTATGTGGGAAGCTGCGGTGGGAGGATTGCTTGAGCCTGGGAGGTCGAAGCTTCAGTGAACTATAATTGCACCACTCCATTCCAGGCTGGAGGACAGAGCAAGACCCTGTCTCTGAAAATAAAAAAGGGCCTGGTTTGGTGACTCACACTTCTAATCCAACACTTCGGGAGGCTAAGCAGGAAAATTGCTTGAACGTAGGAGTTCACGATCAGCCTGGGCAACATAGTGAGACCCCCTCTCCACAAAAAATTGAAAACTTAGCCTGGCGTGGTGGCCCACACCCGTAGGAGGTGAGGTGGGGGAATTGAACCAGGGAGGTTGAGGCTGCAGTGAACCATGTTCACACCACTGCACTCCAGCCTGGGCAACAGAGCGAGACCCTGTCTCAAAACAAAAAAGAAGCATCCCATGGAAGGAATTAGCATCAGAAAGAAAAGACAGTGGGAGATGCAGATGGTTGGTAAGAGAAATGTGGCAGGAAGTACAGAAACCAGGTAGCAGGTGGGAGAAATGATTTGCAGAGTGGTCAGACAGGGCAGTGGGGGCAGAGAGACAGGACATGTGACATGTGTGGTTATAAGCAGAGAAAGAAGGCAGCGAGTGGGAGAAGGGTAGCAGTTATAGGAATTAAACAGGAATTAAACTGGGTGTGGTAGCTCATGCCTGTAATCCTAGCACTTTGGGAGGCCGAGGCGGGCGGATCACAAGGTCAGGAGATCGAGAATATCCTGGCTAACATTGTGAAACCCTGTCTCTACTAAAAATACAAAAAAAATTAGCCAGGCGTGGTGGTGGGTGCCTGTAGTCCCAGCTACTTGGGAGGCTGAGGCAGGAGAATCGCTTGAACCTGGGAGGTGGAGCTTGCAGTGAGCCGAGATCACGCCACTGCACTCCAGCCTGGGCGACAGAGCAAGATTCCACCTGGAAAAAAAAAAAAGAATAAAAAAGAAATTAAAGATGAGGCTGGGCGCAGTGGCTCAACACTTTGGGAGGCCAAGGAGGGCAGATCACTTGAGGTCAGGAGTTTGATACCAGCCTGGCTAACATGGGGAAACTCCATCTCTACTAAAAATGCAAAAAATTAGGCAGGTGTTGGGGTGGGTGCCTGTAATCCCAGCTACTTGGGAGGCTGAGGCAGGAGAATCACTTCAACCCGGGAGGCGGAGGTTGCAGTGAGCTGAGATTGTGCCACTGCACTCCAGCCTGGGCCACAGAGCGAGACTCCATCTCAAAAAGAAAGAAAGAAAGAAAGTAAGCAGGGGGCAGGGAAAATATTGCAACAGAGATGGAAAAAATGTGTGGCAGGAATAAATCATGCAAATAGAAAAATAAAGCTAAGGCAGCAGGTGAGAAATTAGCAGCAGATATGGAAACAGAAGGTAAGGGAGCTGAGGCTTAAGTCTAGACATCTGCCTGCAAATGGGAGAACCACAGATGCACACATATGTGAGGTTGAAGCCCTGAGCCTCCCTATGGTGCCCACCCCACCCCCTTCCAGGTGTATTTTGGGCGCTGGTTGATCGAGGGAGGCCCTCTGGTGGTGCTCCTGGATGTGGGGGCCTCAGCCTGGGCCCTGGAGCGCTGGAAGGGAGAGCTCTGGGATACCTGCAACATCGGAGTGCCGTGGTACGACCGCGAGGCCAACGATGCTGTCCTCTTTGGCTTTCTCACTACCTGGTTCCTGGGTGAGGTAGGCCCCGTCTGACACGTTCCACCCATACCTGAAACTACAATGACCATCAACCCCTCGGCCAGAGGCTGGGGTTTCTCCCTGGGCATTCTGGGAGCCGTAGGGTCCTTTAATCCAAGGATTAGCCCTAGCCTTTAGGGACATGGACATCCAGGGCCCAGGCTCTACTCTCGATGCCAGCTTCATTTACTCCAGTCTTCCAAGCGTAGGGATTCTAGCTCAAAGTGAGGCAGGCGGGCTTATCCGAGGAATTCTGGGAGTTGTAGTTCTCTAGTGTGATATTGCTGGGCTCAGCTCTCATATGCTGCCCTGCATGCTTATGAATCCCCAGACTGACCTGGTTTTGACCCCCTTCTAGGTTTTAAAAGGCTCAAGAAGCTTAGTTTCCAGGCTGGATGCGGTGGCTCATGCCTGTAATCCCAGCACTTTGGGAGGCCGATGGGGGAAGATCACTTGAGGCCAGGAGTGCAAGATGGCCGAATCTCGTCTCTACTAAAAATACAAAAAAAATTAGTCGGGCATGGTGGTGGGCACCCGTAATCCTAAATCCCAGCTACTTGGGAGGCTGAGACAGGATAATTGCTTGAACCTGGGAGGTGGGAATTGCAATGAGCTGAGATCGTGTCATGGCGCTCCAGCCTGGGCGACAGAGAGAAAAAAAAAAAGCTTAATTTCCCATGCCCTGGGATAAATAATTCAGGAACTGGCTGCTCCTGTGGCATTCTGGGAGTTGTAGTCCTTTTGCCAGTGTTGGGTGCAGACAGCATACCCTTGAGACAAGGGGTCTTTAGGGACTATGTCCAGGACCCAGGGACGTGAAAACTTCGGTCTTTCCAATCTTACCCTGCCAGGACTTAGAAGGCTGGCCAAAAGATCCTCAGTTCTTGTCAACCCCTGGAGGGGCAATTACTTGAGCCCAGGAGTTCAAGACCAGCCTGGGGTGGCTCAGGGATTTACAGGTCCCCATCCTGTCGGGATTGCTGCAGTGGGCCGCCACCCACTCTGTGCAGTAGTGGTGACAGATTTGCCTCTCCCCGAGTGCTTGTCCCTATTGGGGGTTGCCAATTCTCTTCCCGACACTCGTGGAGACAGCAGCCCTGTCCCTGTTGCCCACAGTTCCTCGCGCAGAGTGAGGAGAAGCCACACGTGGTTGCTCACTTCCACGAGTGGTTGGCAGGCATTGGACTCTGCCTGTGTCGTGCCCGGCGACTGCCTGTAGCAACCATCTTCACCACCCATGCCACGCTGCTGGGGCGCTACCTGTGTGCCGGTGCTGTGGACTTCTACAACAACCTGGAGAACGTGAGCTGGGACCGTGGCAGATGGGGGACTGCGAGTATGCCAGGGAAACCCAAAGCTCCAGGGGGCCCAAGGGGATGGCGCCCCATCTTCTCCCAGGATCCAGGAGTCCAAGTCCCCAGACCCTTCCTACCTCAGACCCAATAATCCAGCCCCAGGCACCAATTTATCTTAGGACCCCAGTGTCTGGACCTCCAGACTCTTCTCCCCAGTCCTTCTAACCTGAATGCTGTCCCCTCCCACCCAGTTCAACGTGGACAAGGAAGCAGGGGAGAGGCAGATCTATCACCGCTACTGCATGGAAAGGGCGGCAGCCCACTGTGCTCACGTCTTCACTACTGTGTCCCAGATCACCGCCATTGAGGCACAGCACTTGCTCAAGAGGAAACCAGGTAGGGGCTGGGCTGAAGTCCCCAGACATGAATGAGGTAGGCAGCTGTCTATGCCAAAGCCAGTTGCTCGTCATCCCAAGAAACCCACTGTAAGTTAAAATAGCATAAACCGAAAATGTATTTTGGCTGGGCATGGTGGCTTATACCTGTAATCCCAGCACTTTGAGAGGCCAAGGCAGGAGGATCACTTGAGCCCGGAAATTTGAGACCAGCCTGGGCAACATGGCGAATCCCTGGCTAAAAAATTTGCCAGACATTGTGGTGTGTGCCTGTAACCCTACCAACTCAGGAGGCTGAGGTGGGAGAATTGCTTGAGCCTAGGAGGTCAAGGGTGCAGTGAGCTGTGATCGTGCCATTGCATGATTTGGGTGGCCCAGAGAGACCTTGTCACAGCCTGGGTGACACAGTGAGACCCTGTCTCAAAAAATTAAAAAATGCATTTAATATACCTAACCTAGTGAACATCATAGCTTAGGCTAGTATACCTTAAATGTACCCAGAACACATTATGTTAGCCTACAACTGGGCAAAATCATCCAATACAAACCTATTTTATTTTTATTTATTTATTTATTTATTTATTTATTTATTTATTTATTTTTGAGACAGAGTCTCACTCTGTCGCCCAGGCTGGAGTGCAGTGGCACTATCTCGGCTCACTGCAAGCTCCGCCTCCCAGGTTCATGCCATTCTCCTGCCTCAGCCTCCCGAGTAGCTGGGACTACAGGCACCCGCCTGGCTAATTTTAATACAAACCTATTTTATAATAAAGTGTTGAATAGGCCGGGCACAGTGGCTCACAGCTGTAATCCTAACACTTTGGGAGGCCAAGGCGGGCAGATGGGGAGGTCAGGAGATCGAGACCAGCCTGGCCAACATGGCGAAACTCCATCTCTACTAAAAATACAAAAATTAGCTGGGTGTGGAGTAATCCCAGCTACTCGGGAGGCTGAGGCAGGATAATCGCTTGAACCTGGGAGGCAGAGGTTGCAGCGGGCTGAGATCACACCACTGCACTCCAGCCTGGACGACAGAGCGAGACTCCATCTCAAAAAATAAAGTGTTGAATATCTCATCAAAATCCAGAATTGGACACGTGGATGTGTGTAACTTTCACACCATCATAAAGTTGAAAAATCATAACTTGGCTGGGTGCGGTGGCTTACATCTGTAATCCCAGCACTTTGGGAGGCTGAGGTAGGCAGGTCACCTGAGATCGTGTGCTCAAGACCAGCCTGGCCAATGAGGTGAAACCCCGTCTCTACCAAAAATACAAAAATTAGCTGGGCATGGTGGCTGGCACCTGTAATCCCAGCTACCCAGCTACTCGGGAGGCTGAGGCAGGAGAATCTCTTGAACCCAAGAGGTGGAGGTTGCGGTGAGCCAAGATTGTGCCACTGCACTCCAGCCTAGGCAACAAGAGCGCAACTCTGTCTCAAAAAAGAAAAGAAAAATCATAACTTGGACCATCCTAAGTCCTAAGTTGGGGACCATCAGTTACCATTATTTTCCTAAAGAATAGAGAACTACAGCTCCCAGAAGGCTGTGGGGGTCGTGACCTGTATTTGAGGCCCTCTGACTATATACTCTGGAGGCTAATGGGAGGTATAATTTCTTTCATGTTAATTTCAGATATGATAAAATTCTATAATTGGCTAATGTAGATTGGTCTTATGAAAGGGAATGGAAGATCAGTGGACTTTGTTTTTGAAAAAGGTAAGGTCGGAACTGGGCATTCTTCCCAGCCCTTGGTATCCCTTCTCAGTGAGTATAAGGTGAGAACTACAACTCCCAGAAAGCCTTTGACTGGTTAGCTCCATATGTTCCCAGAACTTTGCCCGAGGAGCTGATAGGGGTTGTAGTTTTTCGTTGATATACTTTTAATTTCTGTGAGGAGAAGAAATGATTGGGTCCCTGTAAGAAGCTTGGAAGTAGAGGATATATCCTAGGAGAAGCAGGACTTTGGGGATGTTTAATCATTTCCATCTCAGGGTGGACTAAGGGGAAACAAAAGAACTACAACTTTCCCGGAATCACCAGTGTGGATCAGATCCCTGGAAGCCATTTGCAGGAGCCGAGGAGACTTTTACTTGTGCTTGTGAACCTATGCAAGTGATATTAGGCAAGAAGGCATCTCGGAGTCAGGGTACGTGTGTCACCAAGGGAACTGACCAGGCATGGTGGTTCACACCTGTAATCCCAGCACTTTAGGAGACCAAGGCAGGAAGACTGTTTGAAGCCAGGAGTTTGAGACCAGCCTGGGCAACATGATAAGACCCCATCACTACAAAAGCTAATAAATAAATTAGCCGGGTGTGGTAGTACACGCCTGTAGTCCCAGCTACTTGGGAGGCTGAGGTGGGAAGATTGCTTGACGCCAGGAGGTCAGGGATGCTATGAGCTGTGATTGTGCCACTCACTGCTCTTCAGCCTGAGCGACAGAGAGAAACCCTGTCTCCAAAAAAAAAAAAAGGCAGGAGGGGGGACCTCATAGGAACGCTATTGAAACAAAGAAATTGCAAAAGGCAAACAAAGGGTGTTTTCTTCATGTATTCATTCAACCACAACATTGAATGAACAAATAAAACATGGGACCCTCACCCCCAATCCCAGATATTGTGACCCCCAATGGGCTGAATGTGAAGAAGTTTTCTGCCATGCATGAGTTCCAGAACCTCCATGCTCAGAGCAAGGCTCGAATCCAGGAGTTTGTGCGGGGCCATTTTTATGGGTACGTGGGGCATATACCTAGGTCTTAAGAGAGGAGGGCGTTGGGAGCCTAACCATCGAGGTCTGGGGGAGGGAGGGGGCAGCTGGGGGCCCAGACTCCTGGGTCTGAGGGAAGGGGCACCTGGGTATTCGGCCTCCTTAGTTCTTGAGCGCCGGAACAATGGGCTGAGGATTAAAGGAAAGCCCCATCTGAAGAGAAAAACTACAACTTCCAGGAGGCCCCATGATGCCTCTGTATTACCTAAGACATTCTCTGCCCCCACCCATAGCTTCTGGGATTTGTAGTTTTGAGGCCAGGGCTAGCGGGTGAGGGCTTTGGGCTTTACCATGCCTTGTGGGTTCTTTAGGCATCTGGACTTCAACTTGGACAAGACCTTGTACTTCTTTATCGCCGGCCGCTATGAGTTCTCCAACAAGGGTGCCGACGTCTTCCTGGAGGCCTTGGCCCGGCTCAACTATCTGCTCAGAGTGAGGCCTGGGCTATGAGGGGACAGAGGGAGGGCAAGAAAAGCAGTTTATAACTGGGGAGAACAGCCAGGCGCAGTGGCTCATGCCTGTAATCCCAACACTTTGGGAGGCCATGGCAGGAGGATCACTTGAGCCCAGGAGATGGAGACCAGCCTGGGCAACATGGTGAAACCCCATCTCTACAAAAAATACAAAAATTAAATTAGCCAGGCATGGTGGCTCACACCTGTAGTCACAGCTACTAGGGAAGGTGAATGGGGAGGATCACGTGAGCCCGGGAGGCGGAGGTTGCAGTGAGCCGAGATCACACCACTGCACTCCAGCCTGGTCGACAGAAAAAGAACGCTGTCTCAAAAACAAACAAACAAAACAAAAAATAACAGAACAGAAACCCAGGAAGGGAAGATGGGAGTAGGAAAGCCCCTGCGTGTGTTGGGGTGCCGCGAGGGGAGTATAGAGACCCAGAAAGAAGGGCAGAGTCCAAGTGGCGACTGTCCTATAATTCTTGACAGGAAGGGGTATGGCAGGATCCCAGCAGTCTTGGCAGAAAGGCTGGCTGGTCCCAGGCTTCCCCGACATGATCCTGGCCTCCCCCTGCTTTCTTTCTGCGCAGGTGAATGGCAGCGAGCAGACAGTGGTTGCTTTCTTCATCATGCCGGCGCGGACCAACAATTTCAACGTGGAAACCCTCAAAGGCCAAGCCGTGCGCAAACAGCTTTGGTCAGCAGCCCTCACTCCAGACCCCGGCCCAGCCCACTCCCAGCTGTGTACTTTGGGTCCTGTGTTTCTCCTAGAGTCTCAGCCTTTTTTTTTTTTTTTTTTTCGTTTTGAGACCCTCTCACTCTGTCGCTCAGGCTGGAGTGCAGTGGCGCAATCTTGGCTCACTGCAACCTCCGCCTCCCGGATTCAAGCAATTCTTCTGCCTCAGCCTCCCAAGTAGCTAGGACTACAGGCACCCACTACCACACTGGGCTCTTTTTTTTTTTTTTTGAGACAGAGTCTCCCTCTGTCACCCACGCTGGAGTGTACTGGCACGATCTTGGCTCACTGCAACCTCCGCCTCCTGGGTTCAAGCAGTTCTTCTGCCTCAACCTCTCGAGTAGCTGGGACTACAGGTGTACGCCACCATGCCTGGCTAATTTTTGTATTTTCAGTAGAGACGGGGTTTCACCATGTTGGCCAGGCTGGTCTCAAACTCCTGACCTTGTGATCCGCCTGCCTCGGCCTCCCAAAGTGCTGGGATTACAGGCATGAGCCACTGCACCCGGCCCTCTTTTATTTATTTTTTTTCTTTTGAGATGGAGTCTTGCTCTGTCGCCCAGGCTGGAGTGCAATGGTGCGATCTCGACTCACTGCAACCTCCGCCTCCCGGGTTCAAGTGGTTTTCCTGCCTCAGCCTCTCAAGTAGCTGAGTGCCACCACACCTGGCTAACTTTTTGTTTTTATTAGGATGGGGTTTCACTATGTTGGCCAGGCTGGTCTTGAACTCCTGACTTCAGGTGATCCACCTGCCTGGCCGAGGAATCCTCCCTGGGATTCCAGGCATGAGCCACTTAGCTTTTTTTTGTATTTTTAGTAGAGACGGGATTTCACCATGTTGGCCAGGCTGATCTCAAACACCTGACCTCAGGTGATCCAGCCGCCTTGGCATCCCAAAGTGCTGGGATTACAGGGGTGAGCCACTACGCCCGGCTTAGTTTCTTTTTCTTTTCTCTGAGTTTTTTTTGTTTTTTGTTTTTTGTTTTTTTGAGATTCTGTCTCAAAAAAGTCTCTGTCGCCCAGGCTGGAGTGCAGTGGCGTGATCTCAGCTCACTACAACCTCCGCCTCCCAGCGAACCTCAGTTTCTTCATCTGTAAAACCGTTCATTCATTAGCAGCAGATACTGAGTATCTAGTATGTGCTGACTAATTTTTATATTTTTAGTACCAATGAGATTTCACCATGTTGACCAGGCTGGTCTCGAACTCCTGACCTCAAGTGATCCGCCCTCAGGTATTCCAGGTCCTGGGAATACAGCTGTGAACCAGAAAGATAAGATCCCTTTCCTCATGGAGCTTGTATTCTAGAAAATCCTGTAGACGGAATATACTTTCGGGCAAAAATAAAGCAGAACTGGAATATGAGACGGGGTTGTCAGGACAGGCCACACTGAGAAAGTGTTATTGGGCAGAGACAAGGAAAGGTGGCGAGGGAAAAAACCCTGTGGGTATCTGGGGAACAGTAAATGCAAAGCCCTAAGGCATGATTGAGACACGGTGGGTAGGGCCCATGGGGCTGGAGCGGCATGTCTCATAGAGAAGGGGTAGAAAGTGAGGCAGGATGGTGGGGCGCTCCTGTAGTCCCAGCTACCTGGGAGGCTAAGTCAAGAGGATCATTTCAGCCCTGGAGGTTGAGGCTGTAGTGAGGCATGATTGCGCCACTGCACTCCAGCCTAGGCAACAGAGTGAGACTCTGTCTCAAAAATAGAAAAATGAAGTTAGGCGTGGTGGCTCACACCTGTAATCCCAGCACTTTGGGAGGCTGAGGTGGATGGATCACCTGAGGTCGGAAGTTTGAGACCAGCCTGACCAACATGGTGAAAGCCTGTCTTTACTAAAAATACAAAAATTAGCTGGGCGTGGTGATACGCATCTGTAGTCCTAGCTACTCAGGAGGCTGAGGCAGGAGACTCGTTCAAACCTGGGAGGCAGAGGTTGCAGTGAGCCAAGATCGCGCCAATACACTCCAGCATGGGTGACAGCCAGACTCGGTCTCAAAAAAAAAAAAAAAAAAAAAAAAGAGGAGGCTGGGCGTGGTGACTCACAATCCCAGCACTTTGGGAGGCTGAGGCGGGCGGATCACTTGGAGGTCAGGAGTTCCAGATCAGCCTGGTCAACATGGTGAAATCCCATCAGTACTAAAAATATAAAAGTTAGCCAGACATGGTGGCGCACGCTTGTAATTGCAGCTACTCAGGAGGCTGAGACAGGAGAATTTCTGGAACCTAGAAGGTGGCTGAGGTTGCGCCAGCCTGGGCAACAGAGCGAGACCCTGTCTCAAAAGAAAAAAAAAAAAAAAAAAAAAAAAACGAGGCCAGAGCTATGGGAGGATTTTAAGTAGAAGAGTGACCGTGGGGTGTCATGTGACACTGCTAGTTTTACTTGTGTGCCTAAATGGTCCTTTTTCAGAATCTTACTTTCTTTTCGTATAAAATGGGGCTTAGCATTGCCATCTGCAGGACAAGTACAAGTCCTAATAATAGTTGACATTTCTGGAAGGCTTGCTATGTGTACTTTTTTGCATGACATCATTGGGTCCTCATTGCAAACCTCTGAGGTTGATTCTATTTTCATCTTTATCTGAAAAATGAGTCACTGCAGTCAGAGAGGGAAGGCCACCTGTCCCTGACCACACAGCTGATGTCAGGCACGTGGGATCTAAGCCTTCCAGGGCCTGCCCCCTGGGTCCCCATCCTCCAGCTTGGAGGCCCCGGGGCACGGCTTCCCTGCTCACACCTCAGTTTCCTTGCTACCCTAGAAACCTAAGAGTAGCCCGGCACGGTGGCTCACACCTGTAATCCCAGCACTTTGGGAGGCCGAGGTGGCCAATTACCAGTCAGGGGTCAGGAGTTCGACACCAGACTGGCCAACATGGTGAAACCCCGTCTCTACTAAAAATACAAAAATTAGCCAGGCATGGTGGCAGGTGCCTGTAATCCCAGCTACTCAGGAGGATGAGGCAGGAGAATTGCTTGGACTTGGAAGGCAGAGGTTGCAGACAGCCAAGATCGTACCACTGCACTCCAGTCTGGGTGACAGAGTAACTCTGTCAAAAAAATAAATAAATAAATAAATTAGGAAATAAACTTCCGGTGTGGTGGCTGAAGCCTATAATCCCAGCACTTTGGGAGGCCAAGGTGGGCGGGTCATCTGAGGTCAGGAGTTTAAGACCAGCCTGACCAACATGGAGAAACCCCGTCTCTACTAAAAATACAAAATTAGCCAGGCATGGTGGCACATGCCTGTAATCCCAGCTACTTGGGAGGCTGAGGCAGGAGAATCACTTGAACTCAGAAGGCAGAGGTTGCAGTGAGCTGAGATCATGCCATGGTACTCCAGCCTGGGCGACGAGCCAAACTGTCTCAAAATAAACAAACAAACTAACTAAAGAAGCCTAATAGTAAATGGCAGCTGGTGTGTATGTGACCCTGTTGCTCTGCTTCTTCCAGGGACACAGCCAACACGGTGAAGGAGAAGTTTGGGAGGAAGCTTTACGAATCCTTACTGGTGTGAGTGCCCTGCCCTCAGCCCTGTGCCCTCCTAGGCCCTGACTAAGCCCTCTCATCACTCCGTTCTCACACGCATGCCCCTGCTTGCCTTGCAGTGGGAGCCTTCCTGACATGAACAAGATGCTGGATAAGGAAGACTTCACTATGATGAAGAGAGCCATCTTTGCAACACAGGTATGGATTGGACCTCTGTGCAGAGAGATGGCAGTTCCCGGCAGCCCCAGCGGCAGCTTGCCACGCCAGCTCAGACCCCAGAGATTGCCGGGAGTGCTGCTTTCTCCTGCAGCCCTTTATTAAGGGATCTATTCTGAGATCCACAGAAGGGCATGTGCTGACTGGTACAACTTCACCTACGGAGGCACAACATGGTGAAATCCCATCTCTACTAAAAATACAAAAATTAGCCAGGTATGGTGGTGGGTACCTGTAATCCCAGGTACTTGGGAGGCTGAGGCAGGAGTATCGCCTGAACCTGGGAGGCGGAGGTTTCAGTGAGCCGAGGTGGCGCCACTGCACTCCAGCCTGGGCGACAGAGCGAGACTCCATCTCAAAATAAATAAATACAATAAAAATAAATAAATAAGCTTCCCTTTGCTCACTGACCCCAGAGTCCCAGAGAAGCCACACCACCCAGTAACCCCCGTGGCAGAATAAGCCACAGAAAACAGCCCACCCTAAGTGCCTCTGTAAGTGAAGTTGTACCAGTGAAGTGCAGTGGTGCGATCTCGGCTCACTGCAAGCTCCGCCTCCCGGGTTCCCGCCATTCTCCTGCCTCAGCCTCCTGAGTAGCTGGGACTACAGGCGCCCACCACCATGCCTGGCTATTTTTTTTTGTATTTTTAGTAGAGACAGGGTTTCACTGTGTTAGCCATGATGGTCTCAATCTCCTGACCTTGTCGTCCTCCTGCCTCAACCTCCCAAAATGCTGGGATTACAGGCGTGAGCCACTGCGCCTGGCGATTGGAGGTGAAATTCGTAAGGAAACTACAACTCCCAGCAGCCTCCAAAGCTTGCTGCCATATTGGTACAGTCTCCACCCCCATTGACTGGGGATAGTTATAATTTTTGGGGGTTTCTTTAATGATAGAGCCCACAGTACATAACAAGATAGCTACAACTCCTCATAGTGCTTGGAGATAAGGGAGTTGCTAACGCTGGCACTGCCTCAAAGATAGCTGGGAATTGTGGTTCTTTTTTTTTTTTTTTTTTTTTTTATTGAGACGGAGTTTTGCTCTGTCTCCCAGGCTGGAGTGCAGTGGCACAATCTCAGCTCACTGCAAGCTCTGCCTCCAGGGTTCACGCCATTCTCCTGCCTCAGCCTCCCGAGTAGCTGGGACTACAGGTGCCCGCCACCACGCCCGGCTATTTTTTGTATTTTTAGGGGTTTTACTAGAGCCTGGTGGATCCACAACTCCTAGTAATCACTTGGGTTTGCTGCTCCTTGGCCTGGTGGCACTTGTGGCCTCCTTGGCTTCCCCGGGGTCAGCATGGCTCATGGGGAAGTAGGGAGTTCTCTGTCCCTTCCATGACCCCCTACCCTTCTTGTGGCTCCTACAGCGGCAGTCTTTCCCCCCTGTGTGCACCCACAATATGCTGGATGACTCCTCAGACCCCATCCTGACCACCATCCGCCGAATCGGCCTCTTCAATAGCAGTGCTGACAGGGTGAAGGTGAGGGCGTTTGGTCAGGGCTGGGTTGGGCACGGCAGAGGGAAGGGGTTGGGTCCTGGGTCTCACACACTGCATTCCCCCATACGTTTTATCAAATGCATTGCTGTGGTTAGAAGGAACCCTGGCTTCAAACAGACCTGGGTTTGAACACTGGTCCTGCCAAACACCTGCTGTGTGATGCTAGACAAGCTTTTTACCCTCTCTGGGCCACCTTGGGATCTCAGGGCTTAGCTAAATAAGGCGCCTGGGCTGAGCCCTTCTTTTTCACTACTAGGTGATTTTCCACCCGGAGTTCCTCTCCTCCACAAGCCCCCTGCTCCCGGTGGACTATGAGGAGTTTGTCCGTGGCTGTCACCTTGGGGTCTTCCCATCCTACTATGAGCCTTGGGGCTACACGCCGGGTGAGTGTAGTGGGCAGGGGACAGCGTGGTCATGGCGTCCTAGTCAAAGCTAGCATGTCCTGGGGCAAGGCACTGGCCTTCTCTGAGCCTGTTGCCTTCTTGGCAAAACAGGAACAATGGTAATCATCTGTTCTGCTACAGTGCCTGCTTTTGTGACACAATAGCTCATGTATTGAGAAACTAGAAGACTGGATTTTGAGGACTAGTTAGTGTCAAATGGATATCACAGGTCACACTGATTTGTCCCAGTGCATGGGCAGTTGGCCCCCCAAATAGCAGCAATGAAATGCACAATTCACAAACACAGCTGAGTGTGGCCAAGTCTCCTCGCAAGACATTCCCAGTGCCCATCGACTCTACCTTCCTCTTGTTGGTTCACATTAGCCAGTGTTTTTAAAGCTAAATAAGGCCGGCCGTGGTGGCTCACGCCTGCAATCTCAACACCTGGGGAGGCCGAGATGGGCAGATCACAAGATCAGGAGTTTGAAATCAGCCTGGCCAATATGGTGAAAGCCTGTCTACTAAAAATACAAAAATTAGCCAGGTGTGGTGGTGCGCACCTGCAGTCCCAGCTACTCGGGAGGCTGAGGCAGAGAATTGCTTGAACTTGGGAGGTGGAGGTTGCAGTGAGCTGAGATCACGCCACTGTGCTCCAGCAGTGCAGTGCTCTGGGCAACAGAGCGAGACTCCATCTCAAAAATAAATAAATAAATAAATGAAAGCTAAATAAGTGCCGTTTCCTAATTAGTAATTCAACAAGTCTTGCAAACTGTGCTGGCATGATAATTAGGAGTCATGTGGTCAGCCCTAATTCCCTTTTTCCCATAGGGCTTGTTTTATAGATAACGATAGATTGATAGATAGTATTAGTCTGTTTTTACACTGCTATATATAAAAAAAAAAATCCAAGACTGGGTAATTTATCATGGAAAGAGGTGTAATTGACTCACAGTTCCACATGGCTGGGGAGGCCTCAGGAAACTCAGTCGTGGCAGAAGGGGAAGCAGGGAGCTTCTTCACCTGGCGGCAGGAAAGAAAAGTATGTGAGGGGGCGGGAAAAATGAACATTTATAAAACCATGAGATCTTGTGAGAATTCACTCACTAGCATGAGAACAGCAGGGGGGGAACCACCCCCATAATCCAATCATTTCCCTCCCTCGACACGTGGGGTTACATTTCAAGATAAAATTTGGTGGGGGGGGAACACAGAGTCAAACTATATCATAAATATATATTTAATACTTTTTACTATTTGTTTGTGTTTTGAGATGGGGGTATTACTATGTTGCCCAGACTCACCTGGAACTCCTAGGTTCAGGTGATGCTCCTGCCTCAGCCTCTTGAGTATCTGTTTTCCTCATTACAGGTGCACCCCACCATGCCTCACAGACCTATTATATTTAGTGCTTATTTTTGCAGTTTACAGAGGTTTTTAGAAACACTTAAATAAGAATTATAGATCAAGCCAGGCATGGTGGCTCACGCCTATAATCACAGCACTTTGGGAGGCCGAGGTGGGACGATCACTTGAGGACAGGAGTTTGAGACCAGCATGGCCAACATGGTGAAACCCTATCTCTACTAAAAATACAAAAGTGAACTGGGCATGGTGGCAGGCACCTCTAATCCCAGCCTCTCAGGAGGTTGAGATGGGAGAATCGTTTGAACCCCAGAGGCAGAGGTTGCAGTGAGCCGAGATCGTGCCACTGCACTCCAGCCTGGGCGACAGAGTCAGACCCTGTCTAAAATAATAATAATAATTATTATTATTATAATTATAGGGGCCGGGCGCGGTGGCTCAAGCCTGTAATCCCAGCACTTTGGGAGGCCGAGATGGGCGGATCACGAGGTCAGGAGATCGAGACCATCCTGGCTAACACGGTGAAACCCCGTCTCTACTAAAAATACAAAAAACTAGCCGGGCGAGGTGGCAGGCGCCTGTAGTCCCAGCTACTTGGGAGGCTGAGGCAGGAGAATGGCGTGAACCCGGGAGGCGGAGCTTGCAGTGAGCTGAGATCCGGCCACTGTACTCCAGCCTGGGCGGCAGAGCAAGACTCCGTCTCAAAAAAAAAAAATAATAATAATAATTATAGGTCAGGAGCAGTGGCTCACACCTATAATCCTAGCACCTTGGAAGGCTGAGGTGAGAGGATAACTTGAACCCAGGAGTTCAAGACCAGTCCGGACAACATGGTGAGACCCTGTCTCTATAAAAGATTTTTTTTTTTCTTTTGAGACAGAGTCTTGCTCTATCGCCAGGCTGGAGTGCAGTGGCACAATCTTGGCTCACTGCAACCTCCGCCTCCCAGGTTCAAGTGATTCTGCTTTAGCCTCCGGAGTAGCTGGGACTATAGGCAGGTGCCACCACACCCAGCTAATTTTTGTATTTTTAGTAGACACAGGGTTTCACCATGTTGGCCAGGATGTTTTTTTTTTCTTCTTGACCTCGTGATCCACCCCCCTCGGCCTCCCAAAGTGCTGGGATTACAGGCATGAGCCACCGTGCCTGGCCTTTTTTTTTCTTTCTTTCTTTTTTTTTTTAGCCAGCAGTAGTGTTGTGTGTTTGTAGTCCCAACTACTTGGGTGGCTGAGGTGGGAGAATTGCTTGAGCTTAGGAGGTCAAGGCTGCAGTGAGCTGTGATCAAGCCACTGTCCTCCAGCTTGGGTGATAAAGTGACACTTTGTCTCAAGAAAAAAAAAAAAATAGCATTGGGCCAGGCGCACTAGCTCACGCCTATAATCTCACCACTTTCGGAAGCTGAGATGGGTGGATCACCTAAGGTCAGGAGTTCGAGACCAGCCTGACCAACATGGTGAAACCCCGTCTCTACTAAAAATGCAATAATTAACTGGACATGGTGGTGCACGCCTGTAGTCCCAGCTACTCAGGTGACTAAGGCACGAGAATCGCTTGAACCCAGGAGGTGAAGGTTGCAGTGAGCCGAGATTGTGCTACTGCACTACTGTTTGGGTGACAGAGTGAGACCCTGTCTCAAAAGGAAAAAAAAAAAGGCATAAAAATCCATCAAAAAATTATAATACATTCCTTGAACTATTTCTCAAGGTTGTTAAAGGTATTAAACAAGACGCAGTAGATGCTCTGTACACAGGGATACTAATAATGAGAGACCTTATCTTACCCCCCATCAAAATAGACTAAGTCTGTACAAGATACTGTCACAAGAAAGGATCTTACAGGTTGTGAACAGTTCAGTAGAATGATGGACCTTGGCCCAATCCTACAGGTTGTAAGAGTTAAGTCAAATGGACATCGGGACGCTCAATAAATTAGCATCCTTATCTCCCAACTATAGACTTTCCCGCATCCTGAGTCCTTGGAGCAAGAGCAAGTAATTCTTTTTTCTGAGCTTCTTAGCGTCCCCTCTGAGAAATAGGGAAATTCACAGCTTGGTTGTGGGGGCTCAGCGACGCTCCGTACAGCGACGCTCCGCACAGCGCCTGGCACTTGGTACAGGCGCCGGTAGAGGGCGCTGTTGAGGCGTCTATTGCGATTAAGAAGGTAGGAGATGGGGGAAGCTAAGTGGGTCTCTTTCCTGCCTTCCCGCAGCTGAGTGCACGGTTATGGGCATCCCTAGTATCTCCACCAATCTCTCCGGCTTCGGCTGCTTCATGGAGGAACACATCGCAGACCCCTCAGCTTACGGTCAGCGCCCAGGCCCCTGAGGATTCCAGAAGGGGGCTTGAGAGCTGGGACTCCTGGATCCTGGGAAGGAGGAGCTTGCACTCTTGGGGACCAGGGGCACCAGGAAATGGGGGGATTCTCGGGTCCCTGGGAGAGGAGGGGTCCTGGTGCCACAGAGTCCTGGAGACAATGAAGATCTCCCCAGGACATTTTCTGAACCCAGGTCCTGGCCTCCGCAGGTATCTACATTCTCGACCGGCGGTTCCGCAGCCTGGATGATTCCTGCTCGCAGCTCACCTCCTTCCTCTACAGCTTCTGTCAGCAGAGCCGGCGGCAGCGTATCATCCAGCGGAACCGCACGGAGCGCCTCTCCGACCTTCTGGACTGGAAATACCTAGGCCGGGTAGGACCCCCCCCCCGCCGCCACTTCCTACCCTCTTCTGGGAAATCAGCCGCTCCTGGCTCTGGGTCTTTGGTGCAGGGTGAAGGGTCTCATCCTACTTGTAACAGTTGCTGTCCCTTTAAGCAATGAACCAGGCCGATCGCGGTGGTGGCTCATCCCTGTAATCCCAGCACTTTGGGAGGCCTAACAGGGAGGATCGCTTGAGCTCAGGAGTTAAGAGACCATCCTGGGCAACATTTTCTTTCTACTAAAAATTAAAAAAAAAAAATCAGCCAAGTGTGGTGGTGCGTGGCTGTAGTCCCAGCTACTGGGGAGGCTGAGGTGGTAGAGTCTCTTGAGCCCCGGAGGTTGAGGCTGCAGTGAGCCTTGATCAACCCCACTGCAGTCCATCCTAGGGTAACAGAGCAAGACCCTGTTTAAAAAGAAAAAAAGAACATTGGTCAGGCATTCTCATTTGCATAAAGGTATGGCCAAAGAGGTGCCTGACTTGAGAATTCGGCCCCTGTTTGAGGGGTGTGGCTCAGAAACTATCCATTCATAGATCTGCTTATTTACATAAGGGGTGGAGTCAGATGGATTATTTGCATGGGGCAGGCCCAATGGTGCAGCAGGGTATGCTCATCTGCATAAAGGGTACGGCCAGGAGCCCCATCATCTGCCTGGGGGTGGGGCCTGGCTCTCACGTCCTCTGCCCCCTCCCCTCCTTTCCCCTAGTACTATATGTCTGCGCGCCACATGGCGCTGTCCAAGGCCTTTCCAGAGCACTTCACCTACGAGCCCAGCGAGGCAGATGCGGTGAGTGGACGCTGGATTTCTGCTTAGCCAGGAGCTAAAGGGCTGGGGGTCCCTCCTGGAATGGGAAGGCCTAGAGGTGGCTGGATGCCTGGGTGGGACTGCGAGGTCCTCAGCTCACCCTGGTTTGCACCCATATTCCCGTATGCAGGCCCAAGGGTACCGCTACCCACGGCCGGCCTCGGTGCCACCGTCGCCCTCGCTGTCACGACACTCCAGCCCGCACCAGAGCGAGGACGAGGAGGATCCCCGGAACGGGCCTCTGGAGGAAGACAGCGAGCGCTACGATGAGGACGAGGAGGCCGCCAAGGACCGGCGCAACATTCGTGCACCAGAGTGGCCGCGCCGAGGGTCCTGCACCTCCTCCACCAGCGGGAGCAAGCGCAACTCTGTGGACACGGCCACCTCCAGCTCGCTCAGCACCCCCAGCGAGCCCCTCAGCCCCACCAGCTCCCTGGGCGAGGAGCGTAACTAAGTCCCCCCCACCACACTCCCTGCCTGTCCTGCCTCCCTGCTCCAGAGAGAGGATGCAGAGCGGGGCTGCTCCTAAACCCCTGCTCCAGATCCGCACTGGGTGTGGCCCCGCAGTGCCCCCCCTCAGTCCGCCAAACACTCCAGCCCCTCCAGCTCCACTTTCCAAGTTCCTGCACTCCAGAATCCACAAAGCCGTGCCTTTCTCTGATTCCAGAGCGCATAATCCGCGCCCTGGAATCCCCTGGGCCTGGACCGCTTCCCAGAGGCCAGGAATCTGCCGTTACTCTGCGGTGGTGCCAGAGGTTTTAGGAAACCTGGCATGGTGCTTTCAGGTGTGGGGCTCCTAGAGCCCCCGTGAGGCTTGCAAATTCTACAGCACACAGAGCAGGCCACGCTGGGGCCGGGCATGCGGGCCACCAAGTCCTGGAAACCACATGGTGTCCCTGCGAATGGGGCAATCAAGTCCAGAGCTGGGGCACTTTTCAGAGTTTGAAGGTAACTGAGAGCAGATGGTCCTCCATTTCAACTCCAGAACTGGGGCTCTGGGATGGGCTCATGTTCTAGCCCTCCCTGGCATGTCAGAGCCAGGCTCTGCCTGGAGGATCCCTCCATCTGGCTCCTGTCATCCCCTACGCTTTGGCCAAGCTAGAGGTGGCAGAACCACTTGGCCGCTCATTCCTTCTGGAGGACACACAGTCTCGGTCCAGATGCCTTCCTGCCTTTCTGGCCTTTTCTGGACCAGATCCTACTCCTCCTTTCTTTATCTGAGATCTCCCTCCAGGGAATCTGCCTGCAGAGGACAGAGCTGGCTCTCTACCCCCACCCCTAACCTGGCTTATTCCCAACCGCTCAGCCCACTGTGAAACCACTAGGTTCTAGGTCCTGGCTTCTAAATCTGGAACCTTACCACGTTGCTGCATACTAGTCCCTTTCCCATGATCTGGAACTGAGGTCACTGGGTTCTAGAACCCCCACATTTACCTCGAGGCTCTTCCATCCCCAAACTGTGCCCTGCCTTCAGCTTTGGTGAAAAGGAGGGACCCTCATGTGTGCTGTGCTGTGTCTGCACCGCTTGGTTTGCAGTTGGGAGGGGAGGGCAGGAGGGGTGTGATTGGAGTGTGTCCGGAGATGAGATGAAAAAAATACATCTATATTTAAGAATCCCAGGTGTGATCAGACATGAATACTTGGTGGGCCTGGGTCTGACGTCCCCCCAACGCCACCCCTTCCCTGGTCTGAGCTCATCCTCCTAGTCTAGAGAGACTTGGATTTTGCTGTTCTAAAATTCCAGTGTCATTCACGGAAGGTACCTCTGATTGCTTGCTTGGGCCTTGATTTGCAAGTGGCAAAACTTTGGCTTAAGATATCTTTGGCATAGAAGGGCTATGTGACTGGGAGGAAGATCTATAGGACAGCTGTGAACCTTGTGTAGCTTTTTTTTTTTTTTTTGAGACAGAGTCTTGCTCTGTCACCAGCCTGGAATACAGTGGAGAGCAATCTCCGCTCACTGTAACCTCCGCCTCCTGGGTTTAAGCAGTTCTCCTGCCTTAGCCCCCTGAGTAGCTGGAACTACAGGAGCACGCCACTACACTGGGCTAATTTTTGTATTTTTAGTAGAGGCAGGATTTGACCATGTTGGCCAGGCTGTTCTCCAAACTCCTAAGCTCAGGTGATCTGCCTGCCTCGGCCTCCCAAAGTGCTGGGATTACAGGTGTGACCCACCGTGCCTGGCCACTTCTTTTTTTGGTAACAGGATCTCCCTCTGAATCCCAGACTGGAGTGTGGTGGAGAAATCATGGCTCACTGCAGCCTCAACCTCCTAGGCTCAAGTGATCCTCTCACCTCAGCCTTCCAAGTAACGGGGACTATAGGCACGTGCCACCACACCTGGTTAAATTTATTTATTTTTTTAGAGAATGGGGGGCTCCCTATGTTGCCTAGGCTGGTCTCAAACTCCTGGGCTCAAGTGATCCTCCTGCCTTGGCCTCCCAAAGTGCTGGGGTTACAGGCTTGAGCCACCCCACCCCAGCCCCAGGGGAAGAAGGGGAGGAGTCAGAGCTGACACAGCAGTTTTGCAGCTTGGACCCAGCAGATGCTTTTTAAGGCCTGTTTTCAGCTTTTTCAGTTCCCACTTGGAGAATCCAGCCCAAAGTTTCACATCCCATTTCTATGATGAACCCTAAACCCCTTGTCCAGCCTTGCTTGGGCATCACGTGTGCCTGGCAGCTCAGCTCCGCTTGTCAGTTCCTCTCAGTGTGCGCCTCACATTGGGATTACTGAAGCTTGGGCCATAATCTGTAAACTCTGGAGCAAAGACCTCAGTGAGCCTCCTGGTTGCCATGCAAGTTGCACAGCAATAGCCTCAACGTGCCCATATAAAGGGCCTAATAATTTCAGCTGCCTCCCAGAATTGAGGGTTTTTTTTTTTTTTTTTTTTGAGACAGAGTCTCACTCCGTTGCCCAGTCTGGAGCGCACTGGCGCGGTATCAGCTCACTGCAACCTCCGTGAGGCAGATATGTTTTTTGGGTTTTTTTTGAGACCGGAGTTTCGTTCTTGTTGCCCAGGCTGGAGTGCAATGATGTTGCTCTCGGCTCACGGCAACCTCCGCCTCCCAGGTTCCAGTGATTATCCTGCCTCAACCTCCTGACTAGCTGGGATTACAGGCATGCACCACCACACCCCGCTAATTTTGTATTTTTAGTAGAGGCGGGGTTTCTCCATGTTGGTCAGGCTGGTCTCGAACTCCTGACATCAGCTGATCGGCCCACCTGGCCTCATAATCACTCGTTAAATAGTGCTGTTTCTGGCTGAGACCTAACAGATCTGTGTCCAGGTACCAACCTAGGTCTTAATTCAACTCCCTGGAGGCTATCTCTACCATCCGGGAGGGACAGTTAACAGCCAGGCAAGCAGAGAACCCTCAAGTTCAACACTACCCAGATAGCTTCTTGTCTTAGAAGAGATAAGAAAATGGGAGATGGGGCCAACTCCTCTTTCACTGGCATCCCCAGCCAGAAGCTTTATGAGAACAGATCCCACCTCATCTTCCATACCACACACAAAACCACCAACTGCATCAAAAAGCTTTATTTCCATTTGGTCCAAGGCTTGTTAGGGTCGTTAAGAAAGCTGCCTAGTGGCTGGAGGGAGAGGCTTAGGCAGAAGCCCTATTATTTTGCAAGGGGCCCTTCAGAAGTCGCTGGGCTCAGAAGGCTCTTAGTCGTGCTTGAGAGTGAGCCTTTCGAAGAGATACTCGCCCAGCCCAGCCTCCGGGCCGGCCAGCCTGTTGAGGTTGGTCAGGTGGTCACCCATCTTTTTGATGAGCTTCACTTCCTCATCTAGGAAGTGAGTCTCCAGGAAGTCACAGAGCTGAGAGAGAAGAGGGAGAAATTAGAAACCCGATCCCTACCGGGTGCGGTGGCTCAAGCCTGTAATCCCAGCACTTTGGGAGGCCGAGACGGGCGGATCACGAGGTCAGGAGATCGAGACCATCCTGGCTAACACGGTGAAACCCCGTCTCTACTAAAAAAAAAAGTACAAAAAACTAGTTGGGCGAGGTGGCGAGCGCCTGTAGTCCCAGCTACTCGGGAGGCTGAGGCAGGAGAATGGCGTGAACCCGGGAGGCGGAGCTTGCAGTGAGTCGAGATCCGGCCACTGCACTCCAGCCTGGGCGACAGAGTGAGACTCCCTCTCAAAAAAAAAAAAAAAAGAAACCCGATCCCTGGAAAAGAGGGAGAAAGAGCTGCCAGTTGCAGATTAAAATATGACAGGTGTTAAATGAGGCTCTGAAGGGAATTTGCCCAAAGAGAGCAAAGGCTTGAGGGGTATGGTTGGGTAGCCATGGATGCAGGGGGTACGTACATGGGGATCCGTGTGGGCAGAACCCAGGGCATGAAGATCCAAAAGGGCCTGATTCAGTTTTTTCTCCAGGGCCATGGCGGCTTTCATGGCATCCGGGGTTTTACCCCACTCATCTTCAGCTGGCTTCTATACAGAAGGGAGAAACGGCTTCAGAATACACACACTCGGCACATGGAACTAAACCTACATTTCCCAAGAGTTGGTGGGGGTCAGAGGCCCAGGCCACAAAGACATGTGACAGCCTGTATTTATCACTCTCCGCACCCCGTCCTAGCTCTTACAGCTACACGTCCTTAAGACTACGCAGCGGTGTGGACTGCGGCGTCCTGGGGGCACTGCACGACGTGCGCCTCTATTTCCAGCCGTAAAAGGGCTCACAAGACCGAACTCAATCTCCCCGAAGCCCACGCGACATCTAAGCCCTCAAATCAAGGCTCCTCGCGCGCACGGCCCGCTGGGAGATGTAGTCCGTTACCCTACCCACACACTAGTTACCTTGACGTCCTGAAAAAGAGCGCGGCCGCCACGCTGGTTTTGCATCTTCAGGAGACGCTCGTAGCCCTCGCGCTTCTCCTCGGCCAATTCGCGGAAGAAGTGGCTCACGCCTTCCAGAGCCACATCATCGCGGTCGAAATAGAAGCCCTAAGGAAAGAGATGGAGGAAACAATGCTTAGCGGGAGGCGAGGCCAAAGGGGACTCCGCCCTCTGTTTACTCGACCGGACAAAGAAGGCCGGCGCCTGCGCTGAGGGCCGAACGTGCGCAGCTGGGGGAAATTAGGGCCTGGGGCGTCCTGGGGACTCACCAGAGAGAGGTAGGTGTAGGAGGCCTGCAGGTACATATTGACCAGGCTGTTGACGGCTGCCTCCACGTCGGTGGAATAATTCTGACGAATCTGGGAGCTCATGGTTGGTCGGCAAGACGGAGCTAACCACAGAAACGGTGCTGGCAGGTCCCAGAAGCAGGAGATGGCCGAGAAGATGGTCCCGGAGGTTGCAAGTGGAGAGGAAATCGGAGGGCGGTCGGAGGCTGGAAGAAAGAGTCCCCGGATCTGTTCCGTCCAAACACTGTTGAAGCAAGAGACAGACCCGCGGGACCGCCGAACTTCCAGGGGACGTGGCTAGGGCGGTTCTTTTATAGTGCGCTGTCCCTCGGAGGCGGGGCGCTCGGAACGGGCTATCGGCCAATCTGCGGTGGCAGGAGGCGGGGCCGAAGGCCGTGCCTGACCAATCCGGAGCACACAGGAGTCTCAGCCCCCGCCCCAAAGCAGGGGGAAGTCACGCGCCTGCAGCGCGAGTGTGTTGTGAAATGGGGGCTTGCGGGGGTTGGGGCCCTGGGGCCGATTCGAGGAATGGAGGGTTTCGTGGGCGGGGGGATGGGAACTGGGGTTCCTCTGGGAGACTATAGTTTTATGGGAGCATTAAGAGTCCTGTGAACTGATGACCCTGGGGTCCTGGGGGTGCCTCGGGAAAGTAAGTCAGATTCTGGGGTTTTGGAGGGCATGGATTTTTCTGGAACCTTGAGTGGGGGGAGGGGCAACTCAGAGGTGCGGGGAGGACCTGTAGTTGCCTGAGGTTTGTGCTGCGAGATAAGGAGTCTCCGGATCCTTGGGAAGCTTGGAAGGCCACTGTGAGGTGGTATTTCTGGACCCCTGGGGATCTCTGCGAGACAGAGGCGTGCGAGGACTGGAGTCCTGGGCTTTACAGAGGTGGGGGTTCACGATGCAAACTCTATATTTTGGAGCCCTCCCCGGGGAGATCTTTAGGTCCTTGAGGTGCTCTGCAAGTTGGAAAGGGCAGTTGTTCTGGAGCCGTGGGGTTCCCCAGTGCGGGAAGCCCAGGAGGAGCATTGTATGAGGTAGGGTGACTTCTGGAACCCTGGACAGCCCTCGGAAAGCCTCCAAAGACTGGCTGGGACTTTGGGGATACCTTGGAGCTCTTTCAAGGGCCCAGTCGTTTTCTGGGAGTGGAAATGGGGAGGAATGAAATGTCTGTTTCGAGCTTTGCGGTGTCTCTGGGACTGCGTGTCCTGGGGGCTGTTTTGGAGGCAACTCACAGACTCCGAGAATTCTCCTTGGCCGTGAAAACAGTGTCTCTGAAGTTGCCCTCGTGTCTTGCCTGACGTGTGCTCTTTCAGGCCCACAAACAGAAGCCCTGCGTTGTGGACACACAGTCTGGGGACCTATGGACGAGACGTCTGTCTACAACTAATGCGTATTTTTTAAGTGGACCTGGTCCATGCTGATTTCTGGGAGACGGAGTCGGCGCAAACCTTGACCCTGCTTAAGTGCCCCGATGGAGGTAGCCCGTGCGCTGGGCAGGGAGCTGAAGCCACTGGGGCGTGGGGTGTGAGGTCAGGCCCTGCCCTACAGAGGAGCCGCTCCGAGCAGCCCAGGCAGGGCAGCCCCTGACCGAGGGGATCTGCAGATGCCTCGCCAGGCCGGTATCTGGGGTCCTTGTTGCAGGCAGCGACTGCTGAGTCATGCTGAGCTCAGCGCGGGAAGGGGCCCCCCGCGGGGACGGATGTAGGTGGGGCCACTCGCTGACCTCATCCCCTTGGCACTCCCCGACTTTTTTGGTGGGACCCTCAGAACTAGACCTGGCTCAGACCCAAATCGGGCCCCTTCCCCCCAGGTCCCCCCTTGTTGGAAGCCGGCTGTGTGCTTTGTCTCCGTGTCTTTTTGGTTCCCATGTTTTTTTCTTTTTTTCCTGGGATCCTGCCTGTGGCCATATTGTCCCCTCACTCTGGGTGGTGGCTCAGTGTACACTCATTGATCCTCTTCTCTCTCCCCTGACTTGGGGTCTTTGGGAAGAGTCCATGGAGGAGGGACAGCCGCCCAAAGCACCCCGTTGACTGTGGGACCCGAGTTACTCATTTACCAAATGTCATACCTCAGCCCAGAGACCTTTAGTCCCGAGAGGGGCCTTGGGGCCCATAGGTGGAGGTAGAGGAGGGGCTGAGAGAGACAGGATCTGAAGACCATAGAGAACGTGGGGTGGGGACACAGAGGCCCAGAGAAAAAGCGACTCAGACAAAACCCTGAGAGAGAGGGGGACAGAGAGAGAGGGGGACAGAAACCCAGAGAGAGGGGGACAGAGACCCAGAGAGAGAGGGGGACAGAGACCCAGAGAGAGGGGGGGACAGAGACCCAGAGAGAGAGGGGGACAGAGACCCAGAGAGAGGGGGACAGAGACTCTGAGAGAGAGGGGGACAGAAACCCAGAGAGAGGAGGACAGAGGTGGGAGGGGAACAGAGGCAGGGAGGTACAGAGACCCGGGGGTGGGGGGGACAGAGGCCCAGAGGGACCGGGGGGGAGTAGAAATCCAGAGCAGGGGTACAGATCCAGAGAGAAGGGGGAGCAGACAGAGATCCAGAGAGGGGTGGGGTCAGAGACCCAGAGAGAGGGGAAACAGGGACTCAGAGAGAAGGGGACAGGGACTAGGTAGAAAAACAGAGACCCAGAGAGAGGGTGGGACAGGGATGAGGGGGGACAGAGACAGGGCGGGGGAGAAGAGACCCAGAGAGAGGGGAGGTACAGAGACCCAAGAGAGGGGGACAGAGACCCAGAGAGGGAGGGGGACAGAGACTCAGGGTGGGGGGACAGAGACACAGAGAGAGATGGGGGGCCAGAGATTCAGAGGGGGGGACAGAGACCCAGAGAGAGGAGGCCAGAGGTCTGGGGATGGGGGGTGGAAAGAGCCCAGAGAAAGAGGGCCAAAGGTGGGGTGGGAACAGAGACTTGGAAAGCAAAGACCCAGAGAGAGAAGTGGGGACAGAGACCCAGAGATGGGAGGGGGTAAAGACCCAGAGGGGAATGACAGAGCCAGAGAGAGGGGGCGCCAGAGACTCTGACTGAAAACCCACATCCTCTAACCCCCTTGTCTTCGCTCGGCCCTTGTCTGAGGTCACGGGGCCTCTGAGTTCAGCACCTTCTTCCGGGAGTTCCTCTCCAGGGGGCCCCACCCAGCTGTGGGGCCAGACCAGGTTCCTCCTCCTCTGCCCTGCCCTCCAGCCTCTCAGTCCGCAGCCAGGTCCCTTCCTCTCTGTCCTCAGCCCAGCTCAGGAGGCCTCTCCCATGGGCCCTCTTGCCCTGGTGTCCTCGGCCTGCCACTTTCCAGTCACCCCAGGCTCCAGAGCCCTTCCTGCTTCCCTGGTCCTACCATCCCTCCTCCTCCCACCCCCATTCTCCAGCTCCATAAAGGTATGGCCTCCTGAGGTCCCATGTGTGACACTCCAGGCTCTGGTCCCAGGCTCTGGAGGCTTGCTTTGCAGCCAGCTGTGCTGTTCTTCCCCCTACCCACACGCCTGCTCAGGTCTCACAGGCCGCTGCCTCTGTCCTGCACAGATCGTCCTGGGCTGCGACAGATGTGCCACCAGTCACCTTCCTTTCCCTTCATGACTGTGGGCTCCTGCAGGGCAGGCCCGGGACCAACTCATCCCTAACCCATAGACCCCACTGGGCACCCCAGAAAAAGATGTCAAGGGAATGCAGAGAGCCCCACGTCCCTGAGTGGCCCGAGCAGGTATCTCTCGGTGAGCAGACGGCAGGCCTGCCGCTCCTGATGTGCCAGGGAGCGGGGCAGAGGCCCAGTGACTCAGATGCCAAAGTATGTCCCGAAGGAGGTTTATTACCCCCTCAAGACCACTCTTCCCCACCCCCCCCAATAATTACAAAAGTAAGAAAAATGCCCATGTCCCCCAATCCCCACCCCTCCCAGAAAAATGCCATAATTTATGGAGGAAAAACACAGTTCAAGGCAGCTGGGGGCCTCAGCCCATCTTCTTCCAGATGGTGAGGGAGGCGGTGAGTACTCCAGCCACCAAGATGGTCACGGTCTGCCACGTGGGCGTCCCAAAGTAGGAGAGGAGGCCGTCCTGGAGACAGGGACATCAGTCGCTTCAGCGACTCGGCCAGGGGCAGCCCCTGGGCAGGCACAGGCAGGATCAGGGAGGCAGGAGGAGGTCAGAAGGCAGGATTGTGGGCAGGGGACTAACATGAATGGGCATTAAAGAGCTGGGCTCAGGCCAGGCATGGTGGCTCACACCTGTAATCCCAGCACTTTGAGAGGCTGAGGCAGGAGGATCGCTTGAGGCCAGGAGTTCGAGACCAACCTGGGCAACATAGCGACACCCCCTTCTCAGTGGGGAAAAAAAAAAGAGTTGGGGTCAGAGGATCATCAATGAACTTGAGCAATTCCGGAGGCAGTGGAGGCTCCAGGGAGGGCAGAAGGCACTAATCAAGTCAAGGTCACAGTGAGGTCAGAGGTCACCGGGAGGTCAGTGGGATAGATGAATCAGAGATTGATCAGACACATAAGGAAATGCATTATAGACCACATCTGATGATCCAAAGATGGGGAGAGGGCACCACTGTGACCGGCTCCAGAAGGCCCAGGGTCCCAGAGGAGTGGCGGGTGGGCAGGGACAGTGGGGCAGGGGCGGTGGTTGGGGTGAGGAGGGTTGAGGAGTCTCACCCAACCACCCTGGTCTTGGATCCAGCCCAACAGCCGCTCCCGGAGGAAGTCCAGTGTCCAGCCCATGATGGTTCTGATCAGTTCGGGCACCTTGGTACACAGGGCCTGTGGGGAGTGGAGTGGATGTTAGGGACCGAACCTTGTCCCAAGTGCCTGGGGATGGTGGCCCCAAGCCTCCTTTCTCAATTCTTTGCCTCCCCTCAAAGATTTCTGCCACCCACAATTGAAGTCGGCTTCAAATATTGTAAACATGGCCAGGTGCGCCAGCTCATGCCTGTAATCCCAGCACTTTGGGAGGCCAAGGCAGGTGGATCATTTGAGGTTGGGAGTTCAAGAACAGCCTGACCAACACGGAGTAACCCCATCTCTACTAAAAACACAAAATTAGCCAGGCATGATGGTGCATGCCTGTAATCCCAGCTACTTGGGAGGCTGAGGCAGGAGAATCGCTTGAACCCGGGAGGTGGAGGTTGCGGTGAGCCGAGGTCGCGCCATTGCACTCCAGCCTGGGCAACAAGAGCAAAACTCCATCTCAAAATAAACAAATAAATACAAAAATTAGTTGGGTGTGGTGGCAGGCACCTGTAATCCCAGCTCCTTGGGATGCTGAGGCAGGTGAATCACTTGAACCCAGGGGGCAAAGGTTGCAGTGAGCCCAGATCACACCACTTCACTGCAGCCTGGGCAATAGAGCAAGAGTCTTGTCTCAAAAAATAAATTAATTAATTAAATAAAATTGTAAACAAGATCATGTTACTCTCAACTGCCCCATCCCTGAGCCTTCTGTGGCTCCCCAGTACCCTCAGGATGAAGACCTGAAGGCACAACGCAGCCCACAAGCCCTGTGTGCAGGCTCTAGCCTGACCTCACTCCACCTTTCCACTTCCTGTTTTGTGCCTCACTGAGCTGCTTCCATTTTTTTTTTTTTTTAAGATGGAGTCTTGCTCTGTCACCCAGGATGCAGTGCAGTGGCGCAATCTCGGCTCACTGAAAGCTCTGCCTTCCGGGTTCAAGCAATTCTCCTGCCTCAGCCTCCCAAAGAGCTGGGATTACACGTGCCTGCCAACATGCCTGGCTAATTTTTTTTTTTTTTTTTTTTGAGATGGAGTTTTGATCTTGTTGCCCAGGCTGGAGTGCGATAGCGCAGTCTCGGCTCATTGCAACCTCCACCTCCCGGATTTAAGTTATTCTCCTGCCTGAGCTTCCCAAGCAGCTGGTATTACAGACATCTGCCACCACACTGGGCTAATTTTTTTTTGTATTTTTAGTACAGACAGGTTTCACCATGTTGGTCAGGATGGTCTCAAACTCTTGACCTTAGGTGATCCGTGTGCTTCAGCCTCCCGAAGTGCTGATGTGAACCATCGCGCCCGGCCCCATTTTTTTTTTTTTTTTAATTTTTAAAATTCCCATCAAATTCTTCCTGCCTCAGGACCTCTTCATGTGCTCCTGTTTCCACCTAAACAGGCCTCAACCAAGCAAATTCTCACCCTTCAGCGCTCAGCGCAAATGTCACTTCCCCAGAGAGGAATTTTCTTTTTTTTCTTTTTTTTTTTTTGAGACGGAGTCTCGCTCTGTCGCCCAGGCTGGAGTGCAGTGGCCAGATCTCAGCTTACTGCAAGCTCCGCCTCCCGGGTTCACACCATTCTCCGCCCTCAGCCTCCCGAGTAGCTGGGACTACAGGCGCCCGTCACCACGCCCACCTAATTTTTTGTATTTTTAGTAGAGATGGGGTTTCACCGTGTTAGCCAGGATGGTCTCGATCTCCTGACCTCGTGATCCGCCCGCCTCGGCCTCCCAAAGTGCTGGGATTACAGGCGTGAGCCACTGCGCCCGGCCAGAGAAGATTGGCCCCTGCCCATGGATCCCTGACCTTCTCTCCCGACTCCCAAGACTTCTCCTTCAGCCTTTATCTAGCCACTTCTATTCTGTCATCCCTGCTTTGTAGGTGGCCCCACTGTCACCTGCACTACTATTCCCCTCACCGCCAACCTTCAAGCCCCATCAGCTCAATCTTGAAAACACATCAAGAAATAATTCCTCTTGGCCGAGCGCGGTGGCTCATGCCTGTAATCCCAGCACGTTGGGAGGCTGAGGCAGGCAGATCACCTGAGGTCAGGAGTTCGAGAACAGCCTGCCAACATGGTGAAACCCCATCTCCACTAAAAATGCGAAAATTAGCCAGGTGTGGTAGCGGATGCCTATAATCCCAAGCAACTCTGGAGGCTGAGGCAGGAGAATCGCTTGAACCCAGGAGGTGGAGGTTGCAGTGAGCCGAGATCGCGCCATTGTACTCTAGCCTGGGTGCAACAAAGTGAGACTCCATCTCAGAAAAAAAAAAAGAAGCATCCCTCCCATTAGCTGGTGTGGTGGTGGGCGCCTGTAATCCCAGCGTCTCAGGAGGCTGAGGTAGGAGAATCGCTTGAACCTGGGAGGTCGAGACTGCAGTGAGCCAAAGTCACGCCACTGCACTTCAGCCTTGGTGACAGAGCAAGACTCTGTCTCAAAACAAACAAACAAACAAACAAACCTTCCAAAAAGAAATATCCCTCCCTGTTGGAGACCAGCCTGGACAACATAGCAAGACCCCATCTCTACAGAAAAAGGCTAATGCCACAGTTAGTGGGGCATGGTGGCATGCTCCTGTAGTCCCAGCTACTCTGGAGGCTGAGGTGGGAGAACTGCTTGAGCCTAGCAGTTTGAGGCTGCAGTGAGCTATGATCACTACTGCACTCCAGTCTGGGCAACAGAGCAAGACCCCACCTCTTTAAATCCCTCCCACCCACCTCTGCTGCTACCACCCGGGCCTGGGCTTGTCATCTTTCAGCAAGACTATGACAGGTGCCACCTCTCCAGCCTCCTTGCTTCAGCCTTTGTACCCCATGATCTCTTTTTGGCCAACAGCCAGGATCATTTCACCACCTCCCCCACCGTATTTCCTTATGAGAATCTTCATAAAGAAAAGTGAAAAGAATTCCACAGTTAACAGCCATATAACTGCCACCTAGATTCTACAATGAACATTTTGCTATACAGACAGTCCCCAACTTATGATGGTTCGACTTACAATTTTGATCCTACTATGGGTTTATCAGGAGATTGAATGCATTTTCAACTTATGTTTTTTCAATTTATGATGGGAATACTAGGATGTAACACCATTGCAAGTCAAGGGGCACCTATACTTCCTAGAATAATCCCTTAAATTCATAAATCAGGTCACGTCGCTTCCATATTTAAAACCAGCCAATCACTCCCATCACACTCAGAGTAAATTTAAAGTCTTTCCAGGCCGGGCGCAGTGGCTCACGCCTGTAATCCCAGCATTTTGGGAGGCCAAGGTGGACGGCTCACTTGAGGCCAGGAGTTTGAGACTAGCCTGGCCAACACAGCAAAACCCCGTCTGTACTAAAAATACAAAAGCTAGCCAGGCATGGTGGTACGTGCCTGTAATTCTAGCTACTTGGAAGGCTAAAGCATGAGAATCACTTGAACCTGTGAGGTGGAGGTTGCAGTGAGCTGAGATGGTGCCACTGCACTCCAGCCTCGGCAACAAAGTGAGACTCTGTCTCAAAAAAAAAAAAAAAAGTCTTTCCAGCAGCCCAAAAAACTCCACACAATCTGCCCCTGCCCAACTGTGCCCTCCTTTCCCACCGTCTCCCCCAGCTCACTCTGTCCAGCAGCACTGGCTTCCTCCCTACCGTCAAAACACAAGGCTTGGTCCTACCTCAGGGCCTTTGCACTTGCTGTTCCCTCTACCTGATGCCTCTTCCCCTGATCACTATAAATCAGTGCATCCTTCTTGTCATTCCAACTTTGGCTTTAATGTCACCTGCTCTTAGAAGTCTTTCCTGGCTGGTTGCAGTGGCTCATGCCTGTAATCCCAGCACTTTGGGAGGCCAGAGTGGGTGGATCATATGAGGTCAGGAGTTCAAGAGCAGCCTGACCAACATGGTGAAACTCTGTCTCTACTAAAACTACAAAAAAAAAAAAAAAAAAAAAGCTAGCCAGGGATAATGGTGCACACCCGTAATCCCAGCTACTCAGGAGGCTGAGGCAGAGGTTGCAGTGAGCCAAGATTGTGCCATTGCACTCCAGCCAGGGCAACAAGAGCAAAACTCCATCTCAAAAAAAAAAAAAAAAAAAAAGGCCGGGCCTGGTGGCTCACACCCGTAATTCCAGCACTTTGGGAGGCCGAGGCGGGCGGATCACAAGGTCGGGAGATCAAGACCATCCAGGCTAACATGGTGAAACCCTGTCTCTACTAAAAATACAAAAAAAAATTAGCTGGGCGTGGTGATGGGCTCCTGTAGTCCCAGCTACTCGGGAGGCTGAGGCAGGAGAATGGCCTGAACCCAGGAGGCGGAGCTTGCAGTGAGCCGAGATCCCGCCACTGCACTCCAGCCTGGGCGACAGAGCGAGACTCTGTCTCAAAAAAAAAAAAAAAAAGAAGTCTTTCCTGACCACTCTGCTAAATCACACTGCCCCCTTTACTTCACCCCTGTACGTGAAGTCCCTGAGAGCAGGGATGCAGCCTGCTTTGTACAGTGCTGTGTCCCAGGTGCCAGGTACAGGCCTGGCGCACAGCAGGCCCAGTAAATGCTTGTTGAATGAATAAAAGAAGCAGACACCCAGTGCACAGCCATCTCTCTCCGTGCCCTCTGTGGTCACTGGGCCACGGCAGGGGGTTGATCCCACGATCCCCAGGGCCTCACAGGTCTGAGGGGAGCACCCCTGGGCTCACTGCCCTGCAGCTGCCCACCTTGAGCACCAATTTGCTGGCAAAGTAGAAAAGGGCGACAACACGGCCCCAGTTGAAGTTGCCGTCAGAAAACATGTCAGCTGCCACTCGGAAAAAGACCTCTCGCGGGGAGTCTGTGTCCACGGCGGCAATCATCCTGCAGGAGAGAGGAGAACCAGTGCCGGGGAGCGAGCATCAGGCTGATGGTGGAAATCCCCACATCCACCGCACACTAAAGATGAGGAGACTGAGGCCCAAGCCAGGCTGAAATGAAAAACAACAGGCCAACGGGGGGCAAGGGAAAGGGACAAGACAGACATCGAGGAAGGTGGAAAAAATGACTCCCTGAAGGAGGGTTTTCAGATCCTGGCGGAGGGGGCGGCTGGGAGTCCAGAACGCTTGCGCTGAGTTGTAGGGCCCAGACTTCTAGTTCTTAGGGGAGGAGGAGAATGCGGGGCTGAGACTCCTGCGTTCTCAGGGAGCCCAGTGGCTGGATTTCTGGGTCCCGGGGCCCACACCTCTGCAGCTCCATGTTACTGTCCAGTTCGTCCCCGATGCGCTTGAGACACTCGCTCAGCCTCTTGGTGGACGCATCCTGAGGCACCGGGTCCAGGGCCAGCTCGGGTGTCTCCCCCCCCATTCGCCCTGCTCGATCCTGGATGAAACTAGAGTGGGGATGGAGTGAGGGTGCAGAATCAGAACGGGGTGTCACTTGTCCTCAAATCTGTGCCACAATAATCAGACCTCAAACTCACCCCTGAAGCAAAAGGGCCCCTGTCTTCATGATCTGCTCAGAGCTGGTGGGCCCTAGAGGAGAAAGGAAGGGAAGAGGTGCCTGGACTCCTGGGTTCTAGGGGATCAGCAGGCTGTGGAGGCTCACGGTCCCTGAGGGAGGGCAGAGCTGGGGACCCTGGACCTCTGGGACCCTACCAGATAAAGTGACGGGGGTGCCCAGACAACTGAGTCCCTGATGGAGAAAGGCTAGGAGGCTGGGCCTGTATCCTACATTCTCCCTGGGGAAAGAGGGTAGCGGAACACTAAATGCATCCCGACCCCTGGCCTGAGGGGGCAGAGGCGAGACCCGCCCCTCCCACCAGTGCCAGAGGCAGGAAGTGGTGCGGGCGACAAGCCCGGGCCTGCCCGGGGGCTTGGCTTCCGAGATCCCCTAGTTCTCGGGGGTCTGAGAGCGCCAGACAGGCAGGGACCGGGGTACGGGGATCAGAGAGCCAGGAACCTCCGAGGACGGAGGGGGCTGGAGTCTGGCAGCGCCCGATCCGGGAGTTTCTGCCCCTCAATGCTTGGAGATCGCACAGCCCCAGGCCGAGAGGAAGGATCCTGGGACCCGCCGGCGAGGGGGCTCGCCCTCCTCCCGCCCGTCTGCCTCCCGCCTCACCCCCGCCTCTGGGCTGCTCCCCGGACCCGTCCATCACCGCCGCTCCCGCCGCCGCCTCTCGCCGGGTCCGCGCGGGCGGCCGCAGCGCGCCCCGGGTCACGTGAGAGCCACACTGAACGTGCGTCCCTCACGTGGCCGCCCCGCAAAATGGCCGCTGCCCCGCAGCGCCGCCGGGTCACGTGACCGCACCTGCCTCGCTCCCTCGGGAGGCTTAGTCCCATCACGTGATTGTCCAATGAGCGTCTCCCAATAAGTGCCAGCCGTGGCGCCATCCAACAGACGCCCGTCCAGTCGCAACTCTGATGCCTTCATTTATCCAGGCACCATTTTTAGAAGTTTCGGGCAGGGTTTGAGCCCTCCCCAGCGCAGAAGGAATAGCAAGTGCAAAGGCTCAGGGGCCCAAAATAGCGTGCTTCCAGGCAGGACGTTGTAGATGACTAAAAACTGAGTGGTTTTGTTTTTGGTAGAGACCTGGATCTCGCTATAGAGCCCACGCCCAGGCTTGTCTCTTAACTTGTGAGTTCAAGAGATACCGCCGTCTCAGCCTTCCAAAGCGCTGGGATTACAGGCATGAGCTACCGCGCCCGTCCTGCTTTTCTGTTGTTTGTATGTTTGTTTGTTTGTTTTGAGTCAGGGTCTGGCTGTGTTGCCCAGGCTGGAGTGCAGTGGCCCAATCATGGGCTCACTGCAGCCTGGAATTCCCGGGCTCAAGCCTCCCACCCCAGCCTCCTAAGTAGCTGGGACTACACCACCCCTGGTTAATTTTTTTAAATTTTTTTGTGGAGATGAGGTCTCTCTATGTTGCTCAGGTCTCTGAAATCCCAGGCTCAAGCGATCCTCACATCTTGGCCTCCCAAAGTGCTGAGATTACAGGCTTCAGCCACCCCACCCAGTCATGACTCGAGTGTTTGTGTTTGTATAAAAAGAAAAGGAATATGAAGTTCAAAAAGTGACAAAAACTAATCTGTGCTGATAGATCAGCAGGGTGTGGAAGGGAGGGGCCACAAGAGAGACTCCCCAGGTGCCCCAAATATGCCATATTTTTATCTGAATGGTGTTTGCATGGGTATACACTTATTATAGTATTATTATTATTATTATTGTTTTGAGATGGAGTTTCGCTCTTGTTGCCCAGGATGGAGTGCAATGGCACAATCTCGGCTCACTGCAACCTCTGCCTCCCAGATTCAAGCGATTCTCCTGCCTCAGCCTCCCAAGTAGCTGGGATTGCAGGCATGAGGCACCACGCCCAGCTAATTTTGCATTTTTAATAGAGATGGGGTTTCACCAAGTTGGTCAGGCTGGTCTCAAGCTCCTGACCTCAAGTGATCCACCCGCCTCGGCCTCCCAAAGTTCTGGGATTACGGGCGTGAGTCACTGTGCCCGGCCAGGTATACATATATTTACAATTCATTGAGCTGTACACATAAGACTTGTGTGCTTTGTGAATACTATGACGTGTCACTTTAGAAAGAAAATAATAGCAACTAAGGAAAACTCAGAAAAATGAGCTAGGATCAGATGATAAAGGGGTTGGGCCTATCAGAGAAGGGACTTGATCTATGTCCATTAGGCAGCTGGGAACCATGGGAAAGTTTTGAGCAGGCAAAGGGCAGAGTCAGACTAGGGTGTCAGGAAGATCTCTTGGACTTCCTTCTTTCTCAAAAGAGCTCCTGGTTGGGTGCAGTGGCTCACTTCTGTAATCCCAGCACTTTGGGAGGCCAAGATGGGTGGATCACCTGAGGTCAAGAGTTTGAGACCAACCTGGCCAACATGGCGAAACCCCATCTCTACTAAAAATTCAAAAGTAGCCAGGTGTGGTGACAGGCACCTGTAGTCCCAGTTACTCGGGAGCTGAGGCGGGGGAATCATCGGAATCTGGAGGCAGAGGTTGCAGTGAGCCGAGATCGTGACCTTCCACTCCAGCCTCAGTCACAAGAGGGAAACTCCAACTCAAAAAACAAAAAAAACTCCCATAGCACTCAGGATTTATAACGCTTCTCACAGCTGTAAATGTGTGCAGTGTTTAATTTAATGTTGGCCTTTTTCAACCACCCAAAATTTCCACAAGGTTAATTTGTCCTCAGTTCTCCCAGAAACCAGCATGTTACTTGATCCATAGTTATCTCTCAAAATGTGTTATTCAATAACTGTATGACTGAATGTTGGGGAGCATACAGAAATAAGACATTGTTGGCCGGGCGCGGTGGCTCACGCCTGTAATCCCAGCACTTTGGGAGGCCGAGGCGGGCGGATCACGAGGTCAGGAGATCGAGACCATCCTGGCTAACACGGTGAAACCCCGTCGCTACTAAAAATACAAAAAGAAATTAGCCGGGCATGAGTGGCGGGCACCTGTAGTCCCAGCTACTCGGGAGGCTGAGGCAGGAGAATGGCATGAACCCAGGAAGCGGAGCTTGCAGTGAGCCAAGATCGGGCCACTGCACTCCAGCCTGGGTGACAGAGCGAGACTCCATCTCAAAAAAAAAAAAAAAGAAAAGAAAAGAAATAAAACATTGTTGGCCAGGCACGGTGGCTCAAGCCTGTAATCCCAGCACTTTGGGAGGCCGAGACGGGCGGATCACGAGGTCGGGAGATCGAGACCATCCTGGCTGACACGGTGAAACCCCGTCTCTACTAAAAAATACAAAAAAATAGCCGGGCGAGGTGGTGGGCGCCTGTAGTCCCAGCTACTCTGGAGGCTGAGGCAGGAGAATGGTGTGAACCCGGGAGGCGGAGCTTGCAGTGAGCTGAGATCCGGCCACTGCACTCCAGCCTGGGCGACAGAGCGAGACTCTGTCTCAAAAAAAAAAAAAAAAAACCTTGTCTGCCTCTGACATTCAGAGAAGACTTCTCAGAGGAGGCATTTCCCCTTGACCTTGAAGGATCATTTTGATTTGAAAACTGAAGAAAGGGGCCAGGTGTAATGGCTCATTCCTATAGTCCCAGCACTTTGGGAGGCCAAGGCAGGAAGATCACTTGAAGCCAGGAGTTCAGGACCAGCCTGGGCTGTACCATGGTGAGACCCTGTGTCAACTAAAACAAAAAAAAGAAAGGTGGGAGGGGGCCGGGCGTGCTAACTCACACCTGTAATCCCAGTACTTTGGGAGGCCGAGGTGGGTGTATCATCTGAGGTCAGGAGTTTGTGACCAGCCTGGCCAACATGGTGAAACCCCGTCTCCACTAAAAATACAAAAAAAATTAGCTGGGAGTGGTGGTGCGCGCCTGTAGTCCCAGCTGCTTGGGAGGCTGAGGCAGGAGAATCGCTTGAACCCGACAGGCAGAGGTTGCAGTGAGCCAAGATCGTGCCACTGCACCCCAGCCTGGGCAGCAGATCGAGCCTCTATCTCAACAACAACAACAACAAAAGGTGCATGCCTGTAGTCCCAGCTACTTGGGAGGCTGAGGTGGGAAGATTGTTTGAGCTTGGGAGGTCCTGGCTGCAGTGAGCTGTGATCAGCTGCACCACTGCAGTCAGACTGGGTGACAGAGTAAGAGCCTGTCTCAAAAAGAAAAAAGAAAAGAAAAAGGCAAGATAAAGGGAGAGGGTAGAGTTTAGGTGACAACCAAATGATAGCTTAGAGCAAAGCAAGGTCAACATCGGGTCAGGACTGTCAAGTGAAACCAGTGTCCTGAATCATTGGAAACAAGAAGGTACATGTGAAATGTTGCATCCAGAAACCCTTTATCTGAAGCGCTGCACCTGCTTTGGAAATCAAGGCTGCTACTCTGTATCAAGTGGATTAGATCCTCCAAGCAAGAGTCAGATGTTTCATTTTTACTGATAGAATTTCCAACAATTTATGAATTTAGAGAACAAAGTCTCTCCATGGGTAAAAAAAACCATGTCCTTGGCCAGCATGGTGGCTCATACCTGTAATTCCAGCCCTTTGGGAGGCCAAGACGGGCGGATCACCTGAGGTCAGGAGTTCGAGACCAGCCTGGCCAACTAAACCTTGTCTCTACTAAAAATATAAAAATTAGCTGGGCGTAGTGGTGCACTTCTGTAATCCCAGCTACTCGGGGAACTGAGGCAAGAGAATCACTTGAACCCAGGAGGCAGAGGCTGCAGTGAGCAGAGATCATGCCATTGCACTCCACCTTGGATGACAGAGCGAGACTTCAGCTCAAAAAAAAACAAACAAAGCATATCCTTGAGAGACATAGTGTTTCCTGTTAACTTGGCGGCCAGCTTTATCTGTGTGTGTTACTCCAGTCCAGTGAGATAGCCCTCCCTCAACCCCAGTTACAGAGAAGGAAAGAAAGGGCTTTTAATGCAGCTACACGCCTCTGAACAGTACAATCACTGAGTGAGGGAATACACTTTTTTTTTTTTTTTTTTTGAGACGGAGTCTAGCTCTGTCGCCCAGGCTGGAGTGCAGTGGTGCGATCTCAGCTCACTGCAACCTCCGCCTCCTGGGTTCAAGTGATTCTCCCACCTCAGCCTCCTGAGTAGCTGGGATTACAGGCATGCGCCACTGTGCCCGGCTACTTTTGTATTTTTATTAGAGATGGGGGTTTCACCATGTTGGTCAGGCTGGTCTCAAACTCCTGACCTCAGGTGATCTGCCCTCCTCAGCCTCCCAGAGTGCTGGGATTACAGGTGTGAGCTGCCAGGCCTGGCCCCGCCCAAATTATTTTCTAGTGACCCTTTGATACTGGGTTCTCCAGCTTCTGCCAAACCACTACCACGAAGATGTAAGATCTCTATAGGAACGACGTTTTTATTTATTCAGAGATACATCAGTGTTTGTCTTGGGGGAAGGTGACTCCAATGGCCCTCCTCACCTCCTCAAGGATGTCAGCCAGGAGCTCACTTTCTACCAGGGGAATCACAGGACTTTCTTTCAGACCTGCGGGGATAGGGTAGTTAGGGACCCCTCCTACCCACGCACCCGAAACCCAAATAACTACAATTCCCAGAATTCCATGTGGTACAATATACATGGTTCAGGCAGATGGATGCTGCAGGGGTTCCTGGGAGATGTAGTTCTTTTTTTGGGGGGGAAGCAAGAGTCTTGCTCTGTTGCCCAGGCTGGAGTGCAGTGGTGCGATCTCAGCTCACTGCAACCTCCTGAGAGATGTTCTAAGCAGCAGGGTGACACAGCAGGTGGGGAAGAGCCCAACCTTCCTCTGCCAGCCTGGTGCCCGCCACCCCTCCATATCCTTACCCTTGCGCAGGCACTCCCGGACGTGCTTGGCCTCGTAACTCATGCCTGCCCCGTTGTCAAAATTGCAGTTCTTTGGGACCGGGGGCAGCAGGAACTCCTTATGCTCCCCCTTCACCACCAGCTCGGTTGGGCACCAGCAGGGGTTGAGGAGCTGGAGGGAGAGAGGAAGTGGCGCTGCTGTCTTCACCAATGGTGCTCCTGGGGCTGCCCCCAGGAACATGCCAGGTGGTGCGCAGGGGCCTCCCTCTCAAACCTGGTGGCAAAGGGCTTGTCTCGTCTATCCCCAGGGAGCTCTGGACCCTCCCTCATTTCTGGTTGCTAGAAGTTTGTTCCTTAGCAACGCTGCTGTCACACAAAAATCCCGTCTATCTCCCCAGCAGCAAACCTCTCCCTAACCTTACGAGGTTAGAAACAAGGTGTTCTTAGGGCCTAGAGAGGAGGACTTATCTTCGTGTGTCTGTGAATCACGTTTTCTTCTTATTTCTTTTCTTTCTTTCTGTTTTTTTTTGAGATAGAGTCTTGCTCTGTTGCCCAGGCTGGAGTGTGGTGGATCAATCTCAGTTCACTGCAACCTCCACATTTCAGGTTCAAGTGATTCTTCTGCCTCAGCCTCCCGAGTAGCTGGGATTACAGGTACCCACCACCATGCCTGGCTAATTTTTTATTCTTTTTTCCAAGATGGAGTTTCGCTCTTGTTGCCCAGCCTGGAGTGCAATGGCGCGATCTCGGGTCACTGCCACCTCCACCTCTCAGGTTCAGGCAATTCTCCTGCCTCAGCCTCCTGAGTAGCTCGGCTTACAGACATGCACCACCACACCCCGCTAATTTTTGCATTTTTAGTAGAGACGGGGTTTCATCATGTTGACCCGGCTGGTCACAAACTCCTGACTCCAGGTGATCCACCCGCTCTGGGCTGCCAAAGTGCTAGGATTACAGATGTGAGCTGCCGTGCCCAGCCTGTATTTTTTTTTTTTTTTTTTTTTTTTTTTAGTAGAGACGGGGTTTCACCATGTTGGCCAGGCCGGTATTGAATTCCTGAGCTCAAGTGATTTGCCCTCCTCAGCCTCCCAATCACGCTGGGATTACAGGTGTAAGTCACCATGCCTGGCTATAGAATAGGATTTTTTCCTAGCAACAGGGCCCCAGGAAGGCCAGTTAAGCTGACCTTTGGTAACACCCAGATTCTCCCCCGGTTCTGCTTCCAAAGTTCACAACTGCCCACTAAGCATGGTTGAGAATAACTGGCTTCTCCTCCAGACTGAAGATACATATTTGAGACAGGATCTCACTCTGTCATCCAGGCTGGAGTACAGTGGCACAATCACAGCTCACTGTAGCCTCAACCTCCAGGGCTCAAGTGATCCACCAGCTTCAGCCTCCCAAAGTGCTGGGATTACAGGTGTGACCACCATGGCGGCCAGGTATATATATATAAAATTTTTGAGATGCAGTTTTGCTCTTGTCACCCAGGCTGGAGTGCAATGGCACTATCTCAGCTCACTGCAACCTCCACCTTCCGGGTTCAAGTGATTCTCCTGCCTCAGCCTCCCGAGTAGCTGGGATTACAGACGCTTGCCACCACAACCAGCTAATTTTTGTATTTTTAGTAGAGATGGATTTTAACCATGTTGTCCAGGCTGGTCTTGAACTCCTGACCCAGGTGATCCGCCTGCCTTGGCCTCCCAAATGTTGGGATTACAGGCGTGAGCCACCGTGCCGGCCAGGTCCAAGGATATTTGACAGAGCAATAGGTTAATCCTAAGTAAGGAGAGCCTAGAGGCCCAGAACCCACTTCTTGGCTTGGTTAAGGAGGATGAACTCTTTAGTAATGATGTGAAATTGGCTGGTTAAGCCCTCATCCAGCTCCAGGGGCCATTTGTCCCCCTTCTATTTTAGGGGTACAATCCCTAGCGCTTGGGCCCGCTGTGCCTCACCTGTGCCATGCCCTTGGTGCCGCTCACGGAGGCTGTGTTGGAGAGCTGCGCGGTGATGCTGCAAGTGAAGCTGCCATGGACCTCTCCTGGGTACTGCAGGAGCACTGTGACAGTGTCGTCCACACCTGGAGGGAAGTCCTGGGTTAGGGCAGGGGCCTCTCAGGGCAGAGTCTCTGAGACTGCACAGGGCTCAAATCCTGCCTGTGGAATCTTGGGTGACAGACTTCACTTCCTGCATGGCAAGGCAAAAGAATGAAGCCAAGACAGATACTTTTTTTTTTTTGAGATGGAGTCTTGCCCTGTCGCCCAGGCTGGAGTGCAGTGGCACGATCTCGGCTCACTGCAACCTCCACCTCCCGGGTTCAAATGATTCTCCTGAGTTTTCTAAAGTGCTTCCTTCAAGCTATTGTTTTGTTCAGGCTTTTCATTGTTTTCTGTGGTACCGTTTGCAAAGATGGCCAATATAATTTCCTCTATGAGTGCCAGTTTTCTTCTTCTATGAAGAAGTACAGTCTTGGCTGTGCAGAGTGACTCACACCTATAATCTCAGCACTTTGGGAGGTGGAGGCAGAAGGATCACTTGAGTCCAGGAGTTCAACATTTATGTCCAGCCTGGGCAATATAGCGAGATCCCGTCTCTACAAAAAACAAAAAATTTTGTTGGGTGTGGTGGCTTGTGCCTGTGATCCTAGTTACTCCGGAGCTGAGGTGGAAGATCCCTGGAGCCTGGAAGGTCAAGGTTGCAGTGAGCAATGATTATGCCACTGCACTCAGCCTGAATGACAGAGTGAGTCCCTGTCTCAAAAAAAAAAAAAAAAAAAAAATGGCTGGACACGGTGGTTTATGCCTGTAATGCCAGCACTTTGGGAGGCCAAAATGTGTATATTGCTTGAGTTCAGGAAGTCGAGACCAGCCTGGGCAACATGGGGAAACCCCATCTCTACCAAACAAAAAAACAAAAAACACAGCCAGGCGTGGTGGCCTGCATCTGTATGCCCAGCTACTTGGGGGTCTTACAGAGGAGAATCATTTGAATTTAGGAGATTGATGCTGCAGCGTGCCAAGATCACACCACTACATTCTACCCTGGGTGGCAAAGTGAGACACTATCTTAAATGAAAAAAAAAAATACAGTCTATTTGCCCATCTCTGAAAACTGAGCTGGCCATGTAACTTGCTTTGTCCAATGGGTCAACAGCAAATATGGTGTAATTAGAGGCCTGAAAAGTGCTCGCACATCAGGAATTCTCACACCATGATGTGAATGGTATCTAGCCAGCTGGAGAGGCCAGGTGGAGGAGAATCAAGGTGACTTCCCAGACAGTCACCTACCACCTGTAAGACATAAATGAAGCTGTACCAGACTGTCCAGTCCCAGCTGAACAGCCAATTGACTGCAGCTGCAGGAGTAAGACCAGCAGAAGAACCATCCAGCAGAGTCCAGACACAATTTGCCAATGCACAGAATCAAGCTAATAAATGATTGCTATTTGAAGTCATTAAGGTTTTTTGTTTGCTTGTTTGTTTTTGAGACAGGGTCTGGCTCTGTTCCCCAGGCTGGAATGCAGTGGCACCATCTCAGTTCACTGCCACCTCTGCCTCCCAGGCTCAATTGATCCTCCCACCTCACCTTCCAGAGTAGCTGGACTATAGGTGCATGCCACCATGCCCAGCTAATTTTTTTTTTGCACTTTTAGTAGAGACAGGGTTTTACCACATTGGCCAGGGTGGTCTTGAACTCCTGGCCTCAAGTGATCTGCTCACTTCAGCCTCCCAAAGTGCTGGGATTATAGGCATGAGCCACCATGCCCAGCCTGAAGTCACTAAGTTTCGTGGTAGGTTTTTTTTTTTTTTGCTGCTGCATGTAACTTTAATAGAGCATTAAAGCATGAACTGCCTCTTGTTTCTTGGGGTTAAAGGTCAAAGAGGAAGGGCATCACATCTGGCTGGCTCATGCCCTGTTGGATACTTTCCAGCTGAGTGGAAGCCAAGGCAAGGGCCTCTTCTGCAAAGTGGGGCAACCTTTTTTTTTTTTTTTTTTTTTTTGAGATGGAGTCTCACTCTATTGCCCAGGCTGGAGTGCAGTGGTGCCATCTTGGCTCACTGCAACCTCCGCCCCCTGGGTTCAAGCGATTCTCCTGCCTTAGCCTCCCAAATAGCTGGGATTACAGGTGTCTGCCGCAATGCCTAAGTTAATTTTTGTATTTTTAGTAGAGATGGGGTTTCATCATATTGGTCAGGCTGGTCTCCAACTCCTGACCTCAGGTGATCCGGCTGCCTCGGCCTCCCAAAGTGCTGGGATTACAAGCACGAGCCACCGCGCCTGGCCAAGTGGGGTAGTCTTTTATGTAGCAAAGGATCACTGAGACAGCTTCAAAAAATAATAATTTTGTATTTATTAACTGCCATTTGCCCCAGGAGTTACTTCATTAACTCCCATGACAACCCTATTAGTGACACTTTACCAGTAAAGTAATTAAGATTCAGAGATGTTAAGTTGCTGGCTAAGATCACATAGCAAAGTCCCAGGATAGTGCTCGCCTGCACTCTTGACTCTGATCGTCTCTGGCTTCATGGAAAGTTGTTCTTCTAGGTGTCTGATCTAATTCTCATTGACTTGGAGACTTGTCCCCAGCTCAGTGCTCCCAGAGGGAGCCAGAGTCATTCCCATCACTACTAAATATTCCAGGATACATGGTACCTGTCTCATGACGCCTTCCCATGACGGAAATCTTCTCTGGCTTCTGCCCTCCAAAGACCATGGAGATGAACTGGACACAGTAGATGCCCAAGTCCAGCAGGGCACCCCCGGCCTGGGCCCAGTCTACAGCCCGGGGAACATGGGTGAGGTTCTTCCCAAATTCTGCCCGAGCCACCCGGAGGTCTCCTAGAGTTCCCTGGGCCAAAACAGACCTCAGAGCCTCGGAGGCAGGAAAGAAGCGGGTCCAGATGGCCTGCAGACCACAAGCAAAGGAGTTAACCAACCAGTTCTAATCCCTTCGGGGGTCCCAATTGTAGTGGGATACCCACTGCCACCCAGTCTCCAAACACAGCCCATCAGACCCCAAGTTGTATCCTTCTTCCTCCTGACTCTCTTGACTTTTCTTCTTTTTCCTTTTTATTTTTATTTTTTTGAATAGAGATAGGATCTCACTATGCTGCCCAGGCTGGTCTTAACTCCTGGGCTCAAGCACTCCTCCCACCTCAGCCTCCCAAAGTGCTTGGATTACAGGCATGAGCCACTGCACCCTACTGACTTTTGTTCTTTTTCATCTGGACCATTGCCCCAGTCTCCTCATGTTAGGGGCTGAATTGTGTCCCTCTCCCTCCCGCTTCTACCCCGCCAAACACAATTCATGTGTTGAAGCCTTAACTCCCTAGTACCTCTGAAAGCAACTGTTGTGACTACAGGGTAATCCCAGCTACTCGGGAGGTTGAGGCAGGAGAATCACTTAAAGCCAGGCAGCAGAGGTTGCAGTGAGCCGAGATCACGCCACTGCACTCCCACCTGGCGACAGAGCAAGACTGTCTCAAAACAACGACAGCCAGGCGTGGTGGCTCACCCCTGTAATCCCAGCACTTTAGGAGGCCGAGACGGGCGGATCACGAGGTCAGGAAATCGAGACCATCATGGCTAACACGGTGAAACCCCGTCTCTACTAAAAATACAAAAAATTAGCTGGGCCTGGTGGCGGGCGCCTGTAGTCTCAGCTACTTGGGAAGCTGAGGCAGGTGAATGGTGTGAACCCGGGAGGCAAAGCTCATAGTGAGCCAAGATCGTGCCACTGCACTCCAGCACTCCAGCCTGGGCAACAGAGCAAGACTCTGTCTCAAAAAAACAAAAACAAAAACAAAAAACAAAAAACAAAACAAAACAACAACAACAATGACAACAAAAACCAGAGTTCTGCCTCTTGGAGCACCCAGTCTAGAGAGAGAACAGGCGACTAAGGGATGAACAAAGGAATACCAAGGACACAAATAAAACGGAGTCTCCTTCACGCAGTACGGCCGGGACAGTGACACCCTGAAGAGTTGATATTCCAGGGGAGATGGAAGCTCCGTGGACTAGGCAAAGGGCCCAAGAAAGAATGTCATGGGCAGAGCCAGGAGAATGGGCAAAGGTCCCAAGGCTGCACTCCAGAAATTTTTTTTTTTTTTTTTAAGACAGAGTCTTGCTCGTCCAGGCTGGAGTGCAGCGTAGGGATCTTAGCTCACCGCAACCTCGCCTCTCGGGTTCAAGCGATTCTCCTGCCTCAACCTTCTAAGTAGATGGGATGACAGGCGCCCGCAACCACATCCGGCTAATTTTTGTTTTTTTTTTTTTGGTTTTGGTTTTTTTTTTTTTTTTTTTGAGACGTAGTCTCGCTCTGTCGCCGGGGCTGGAGTGCAGTGGCCGGATCTCAGCTCACTGCAAGCTCCGCCTCCCGGGTTCACGCCATTCTCCGGCCTCAGCCTCCCGAGTAGCTGGGACTACAGACGCCCGCCACCTCGCCCGGCTAGTTTTTTGTATTTCTTAATAGAGACGGGGTTTCACCATGTTAGCCAGGATGGTCTCGATCTCCTGACCTCGTGATCCGCCCGTCTCGGCCTCCCAAAGTGCTGGGATTACAGGCTTGAGCCACCGCGCCCGGCCCTTTTTT
>NC_037687.1:26078952-26091571 GCF_003255815.1 Theropithecus gelada | reverse complement strand
GGCTAGTTTTTTGTATTTTTAGTAGAGACGGGGTTTCACCATGTTAGCCAGGATGGTCTCGATCTCCTGACCTCGTGATCCACCCGCCTCGGCCTCCCAAAGTGCTGGGATTACAGGCTTGAGCCACCGCGCCCGGCCTCATACCAGCAATTTCTAAAAATGCTGACGCAAGAGTGCCAGGGCTCACAGGGCAAGGGCGGGGCCAGACAGATGTGGTCGAGGTCCATCCAGGCTCCAAGCAGTGGAGAGAAGCCTGAACACGGGGATGGGGGCACCGGGGAGCCGGGGGCAGGCTCTGAGCCTGGGTGTTGTGACAGTAGGCTACTGGTGCCCCCAATGATATCCTCAGGGTCTGTGAATGTGTGACTTTACAAGGCTAAGGGGTCCTGGTGGATGGGATTACATTAAAGACCTTGAGGTAGGGGCTGGGCACGGTGGCTCACGCCTGTAATCCCAGCTCTTTGGGAGGCTGAGGCGGGAGGATCACTTGCAGTCAGGAGTTCAAGACCAGCCTGGCCAACATGGTGAGACCCCGTCTTTACTAAAAATACAAAAATTAGCTGGGCGTGGTGGCGGGTGCCTGTCATCCCAGCTACCTGGGAGGCTGAGGCAGGAGGATCGCTTGAACCCAGGAGGCAGAGGTTGCAGTGAGCCAAGATCATGCCACTGCCCTGCACTGCACTGCAGGTTTGTAAGGGGCTCCTTGTAAGGAAGGAGAGCACTACTACTCCTGCTGCCCTCCTCCCCCCGCCTTGCCTAGTTCACAAGACAGGAGAAAAGAGAGAGAGAAACAAAAGTAAGATAAATAGCCAGACAACCTTGGCACCACCACCTGCCCCTAGGAGTTAAACAAAGTAATAATAATATCAACCCCTGGCCTAAACTACTTGTGTTATCTGTAAATTCCAGATACTGTATTAAAAAAGCATTGTAAAACTTTTTGTTCTGTTAGTTGATGCATGTAGCCCCCAGTCGCGTTTCCCACGCTTGCTCGATTTATCACAACCCCTTCACGTGGACCCCTTAAAGTTGTAAGCCTTTAAAAAGACCAAATATTTCTTTCTGGGGGAGTTCTGCTCTTAAGACGTCAGTCTGCCGACACTCCTGGCCGAATAAAAAACCTCTTCCTTCTTTAATCCGGTGTCTGAAGAGTTTTGCCTGCAGCTCGTCCTGCTACACTTGGTCCTTCCAACCTCTACCTGGAACCCCACCCAAACTAAGCCCATTGCCATTCTATGCCACTTTCACTCTTCGCATCTTTTTCTTAAAAACTGACAGAAGAGGCCGGGCGCGGTGGCTCAAGCCTGTAATCCCAGCACTTTGGGAGGCCGAGCCGGGTGGATCACGAGGTCAGGAGATCGAGACCATCCTGGCTAACACGGTGAAACCCCGTCTCTACTAAAAAATACAAAAAACTAGCCGGGCGAGGTGGCGGGCGCCTGTAGTCCCAGCTACTCGGGAGGCTGAGGCAGGAGAATGGTGTAAACCCGGGAGGCGGAGCTTGCAGTGAGCTGAGATCCGGCCACTGCACTCCAGCCTGGGCCACAGAGCGAGACTCCCTCTCAAAAAAAAAAAAAAAAAAAAAACAAACCTGACAGAAGATCCAAGCAATTTCACTAAGTCTAGTGTGTTTACTAAGGGCCTAAAGCAATGGCTCTCGTGGTAATAGATGCTGCCAAGGAGATTCAGATACATCCTGGCAAATGCACTGACCCCGCCCACCCATTGGCAACCATATTAAGTAATGGCAAGCCCTGCTATACTAGATGTTGGAAGGCCTCCTCTGCCCTCACCTCCATAAGGAAGAGGCCTCGGGATCGGGCCTCCGTGACCATCTCACGAACTTCCGCCGCGTTCACACCCAAGGGCTTCTCGCACAGAACGGCCTTGCCCGCCGCCAAGCACAGCATCACCGCCGCCTTGTGCTGGGGGTGCTGGGTGCCAACGTAGGCCACCTCTAGGGTGGGAGTAAGTAGGTCAAGAGGTCAGCAGCCCCACCCACCCAGACCGCCGAGCTCCGCCCACAACTTCGAGGCCCCGCCCCAGCACCCAGGGACCAGGTGGTCCGTCACACCCAGTCTCCCTTGGGGAGCTGTCCTTAGAAAGGAGATGTTACCTCTCGCCATTCTATTTTATTTTATTTATTTATTTATTTATTTTTAAGACCAAGTCTCGGGAGGCTGAGGCAGGAGAATGGCGTGAACCCGGGAGGCGGAGCTTGCAGTGAGCTGAGATCCGGCCACTGTACTCCAGCCTGGGCGGCAGAGCAAGACTCCGTCTCAAAAAAAAAAAAAAAAAAAAAAGACCAAGTCTCACTCTGTCGCCCAGGCTGGAGTGCAGTGGTGCGATCTTGGCTCCCTTCAACCTCTGCTTCCCAGGTTCAAGTGATTCTCCTGCCTCAGCCTCCCGAGTAGCTGGGATTACAGGTGCGTGCCACCATACCTAGCTAATTTATTTTTATTTTTTTGTAGAGATTGGGTCTTGCTATGTTGCCGAGGCTGGTCTCAAACGCTAAATGGAGTTTATTTTTTATTTATTTTATTTTTTTTTTATTTTTGAGACGGAGTCTCGCTCTGTCGCCCAGGCTGGAGTGCAGTGGCCGGATCTCAGCTCACTGCAAGCTCCGCTTCCCGGGTTCACGCCATTCTCCTGCCTCAGCCTCCCGAGCAGGTGGGACTACAGGCGCCCGCCACCGGCTAATTTTTTGTATTTTTAGTAGAGACAGGGTTTCACTATGGTCTCGATCTCCTGACCTCGTGATCCGCCCGCCTCAGCCTCCCAAAGTGCTGGGATTACAGGCGTGAGCCACCGCGCCCGGCGCTAAATGGAGTTTAACACCTACTAGACAGCCAGTCCCAGACCAAGCCCGTTTTATAGTTCGTCTCCCAGCCAAAGGTCTTTATAGAACCCAAAGGGACTGGCCCATTCTGAGGAGCCTTGCATTTTCCACAGGGCAGCCAGGGAGCAGCGCTTCAGGGGTGGCAGCCAGCACCCCCATCGCCCTCGCCACTCACCCACATTCGGGTCCTTGGCCAGCTCCTCATAGGAGCCGTAGGCCTTGGGGATGTCGTGTTTCTGTGCAAACTCCTTCGCACGGCTCAGGTCGCGGGCCGCCACCGCCACCACCTGGAGGGGCGCAAGAACTGGATTTAAGGGGCTGGGGCAGGCGTGGAAATTGGATGGAAGGGAGGCAAAGGAGGAGGCTACCATCAGGAGAAGGGGAGACGTGGTTCTGGGGGAAGAGATGACGGGGACTGGACATTTGGGCCCTGGGAAAGAGAGATCTGGGGGAAAGCCACTATTAAATCCCCCAGTATCTAAATTATCTTCACAGTAGCTCACATCAAGGCCTTTCCAAACCTCAAGACACTCAGGTTTGCAGAACAGAGGTGGAGAAGGAGGTAGCAAGGAAGCAGACGTTTCACTGCCATGACGACCCACTCACTAGTCCTGAACCCTAAACTCTCTCCTCCGTTAGACTCTGGAGTCCCGGCCCCCCGCCTCCTCTTCCCCAGAATCCGGAGGGTGGGCGGACCTGGTGCTCGGAGCGAGGCAGCGTCTGCAGCACGGCCGTGAAGTCGCTGGAGATGAGACCGACAGACACGATGCCCCAGCGCAGCGCCATCGTTGCGATGTGGAGCCCTCGAAACCTTCGGGCTCTCGAGGCGCCAATTACGTAGCTGACGCCCCGCCCACCCTGGGGGCGGGCCCCCATCCTCCGCCCCCATTGCGCCTACGCCGTTTCTCGTTGGCTCCAGTCGACAGAGCGATCATTTAGTTCTAGCTTCCCCATTCGGCGAATGCACCATTTAGCTCCGCCTTACAGAGGGAACCACACCTAGATATCGCTTCTGCAGATCTCTGCCCTGTGACTTCAGGCTCGCCGGATACGCTGGGGAAGGATAGCGTGGGGTGGGGGGGAAGCTTGCTTTCTTGCCAACACCAGTCCTTGAGCAGTTAAATTTAATGTCTTGCCCTCTGGACTTTGTGGCAAAACTTTACCTTGACTTTTTTGCTCTCAAAGCCACGCATCATTAGGAGTCGTTCAGAGGGAGAGAGAGGATTGTAACAGCAAACTTAATAATTATTACTAATATGTATAGAGCACCTGTAGGCCAGCCCCTCAGCTTCGCGCTTTACCTTCCTCGTTCCTAATTTCTCCCGGCAGACCTGGGAAGTAGGTTCTACTGTCCCCAGTTCACAAAGGGGGAAACAGAGTCCAAGATCCCTGGTCATTTTTTCGGAGGTCTCACAGTCAGGAGGTAAAGACCTGGGAATTGGCTGCTTCCAGAAGCTGTAGCTTTAGAAACCAAGCTGCTTTCCTTGTTAAGAGCCCGGGAGCCTGGCTGACTGGTTTCAAAACGCTCCTTGCCCCTTCTTGGTTGTACTGCTTTTGAACAAGAGGCCGCCCTCTCTGGTCCTCACTTTTCTATTCTGGAAAGCAGAGATCATAATATCTACCTACATAGGGTTGTGAGGAGGATTCATTGAGCTCTGTGGTCTATTACGTAAAATATACTGCATTATTATAATTATTATTGATACAGGTTCTCACTCTGTCACCCAGGAAGGAGTGCAGTGGCACAGTCACAGCTCACTGCAGCCTCAAATTCCTTAGCTCAAGGAATTACCTCCTGCCTTAGCCACCCCAGTACCTGGGACTACAGTAGCTGGGACCCAAGTAGCTAGTGACTACTACACCTGGCTAATTATTTTATTTATTAATTATTTTAGAGATAGGGTCTCACTCTGTTGCCTAGCTGGAGTGGAGTGGTGTGATAATAGCTCACAGCAGCCTTGAACTCCTGGGCTCGAGCTATCCTCCCACCTCAGCCTCCTGAGTAGCTGGGATTATAGGCATGTGCCCCATGTACTGCTATTTTTTTGTTTGTTTGTTTGTTTGGAGACAGAGTCTCGTTCTGTCCCCAGGCTGGAGTGCAGTGGCATGATCTCAGCTCACTGCAACCTCTGTCTGCCGGGTTCAGGTGATTCTCCTGTCTCAGCCTCCCAAGTAGCTGGGACCACAGGTGCCCTCCACCATGCCCAGCTAATTTTTTTATTTTTAGTGGAGACGGGGTATCACCATGTTGGCCAGGATGGTCTCAATCTCCTGACCTTGTGATCTGCCCGCCTTGGCCTCCCAAAGTGCTGGGATTACAAGCATGACCCACCGTGTCCAGCTCGCTAATTTATTTATTTATTTTTTTATTTTTGAGACGGAATCTTGCTGTGTCATCCAGGCTGGAGTGACCATGCAGTGGCATAATCTCGGCTCACTACGACCTCCACCTCCCGGTTTCAAGCGATTCTCCTACCTCAGCCTCCTGAGTAGCTGGGATGACATGCGCCCACCACCACACCCAACTAATTTTTGTATTTTTACTAGAGAGGGGGATTCACTGTGTTTGCCAGGCTGGTCTCTAATTCCTGACCTCAGGTGATCCGCCTGCCTCCCAAAATGCTGGGATTACATGCGTGAGCCACCATGCCCAGCAATTCTTTGTACAGAAGTCTCACTTTGTTGTCCAGGCTGGTCTCCAATTCCTGGGCTCAAGCAATCCTCCTGGCTCAGCCTCCCAAAGTGCTGGGATTACAGGTATGAGACACTGTGTCCAGTCGATTTTTAAACTTTTTATCAGGGCAGGGTCTTGCCAAGTTTCCCAGGCTGGTCGGGACATGGTTATTCCTAACTGGCTGGCCAGCTTCACACAGGACAGGATATTAGTCAGTTTCTCTTACTTGGTAGACAATTAATTAAGACCTTAGTGTCACACATGGATTCACAGACTTGAAGTTTACACAAACTGCTGAATAGAAACATAAATGGGACCAGGCACGGTGGCTCATGCCTGCAATACCAGTACTGTGGGAGGCCCAGATGGGAGGAATGCTTGAAGCCAGGACTTTGAGACCAGCCTGGGCAACAAAGCAAGACCCCATCTCTACCAAAAAAAGGGGGGAGGGGGCGGGGCACGGTGGCTCATGCCTGTAATCCTAGAACTTTGGGAGGCCACGGCGGGCGGATCACTTGAGGTCAGGAGTTCGAAACCAGCCTGGCAAACATGGCGAAACCCCCATCTCTACTAAAAATACAAAATAATTAGCTGAGCATGGTGGCAGGTGCCTGCAATCCCAGCTTCTTGGGAGGCTGAGGCAGGTGAATTGCTTGAACTTGGGAGGCGGAGGTTGCAGTGAGCCGAGATTGCACCACTGTACTCCAGCCTGGGTGACAGAGAGAGACTCCGTCTTAAAAAAAAGAAAAAAAAGTTTGGGGAGAGGGAAATCCACATAGGACACAATATCATTACTATGAAGAAAAAGAAAAATTAATTTAATAATAAATATCAAAAAATAATTTTGATACTCCCAGGTATAGAGAGAAAAAATAACATGTTTGCACACAAACCAGTACACAGTTGTTCATGGCACCTGTACATAGCTCAAGCGCAAATGTCCTTTAAGCTGCCAGTGGATTCAACAAAATACTACTCAGCAATAGAAAGAAATGAACTATTGATACAAATAACAACTTGGGTGACTGGGCTGAGTGGAAAAAAAAAAACATTAGCCAGGTGTGGTGGCACATGCCTCTGGGCTCAGCTACTCGGGAGGCTGAGATGGGAGGATCGCTTGAGCCCAGGCGGTGGAGGCTGCAGTGAGCAGTGACAGAGCATGACTCTGTCTCTAAAAAAAGAAAGGAGGGGGTTACATACTGAATGATTCTATTTATATAACGTTCTCAAAGTGACAAAATTATATATAGTGATAGAAAACAGACCAGCTGTGAACATAGTGATTAGAATTTAAGAGAGGATTTTATTGTTATTATTGTTTCAATACGGAGCCTTGCTCTGTAACCCAGCCCGCAGTGCAGTGGCTCAATCTTAGCTCACTGCAACCTCTGCCTCCAAGGTTCAAGCAATTCTGCCTCGGCCTCCCAAGTAGCTGGGATAACAGGCGCCCACCACCACACCCAGATAAATTTTGTATTTTTAGTAGAGACAAGGGTTCACCATGTTGCCCAGGCTGGTCTTGAACTCCTGACCTCAGGTGATCCGCCCGCCTCGGCCTTCCAAAGTGCTGGGATTACAGGCCTGAGCCACCACGCCCGGCCGGGAGGGTTTAAATAGTAAGGGGTACCCCAAGGGAGTTTCTCTGTGGAGGTGGGACAGTTCTGTTTCCTGATGGTGGTGATTAATGCTCGAATCTTAAATTCATAGAAGTAGACACCTAAATTTTTCAGAAGTGCATACGAACCCATATGGTCTTGAACTCCTGGGCTTAAGTGATCCATCTGCTTTGGCCTCCGAAAGTGCTGGGATTACAGGCATGAGCCACCGTACCTGGTGCTGAAACCAGCTTGGTCGTGGAGACCCCAACCCAGCGGTGCTAGAGGAATTAAGACAAAGACGCAGGAATGTAGAGTATAAAGTGGGAATCAGGGGGCTGACAGCCTTCAGAGCTGAGAGCCACGAACACAGTCTGACCCACACCTTTACTGACAGAAAGTCAGTGATAAGCATTGCTTCTATTGATTATAGATTAGCTAAAAGCATTCCTTATGGGAAACAAAGCATTCTTAGCAAGGAGGAGAGAAACAGGCCCTGGCTGATTATCCGCAGTAAAAACATGTTGTTAAGGCACAGGCAGCTCCTGCTATCGTTTGTGGTTTGAGCAGTTTTCCGCTCCGGGCGGGGTCAGGTGTTCCTTGGCCTGCTCCAGTAAACCAACAGCTTTTAGCAGTGTGCGTGACAGCCATCAAGGGCATGTCACATTGCTGCAGAAATCCTATTTATGGCCAGTTTCTTTCTTTCTTTTTTTTTTTTTTGACACGGAGTCTTGCTGTGTCGCCCAGGCTGGAGTGCAGTGGCGCGATCTCGGCTCACTGCAAGCTCCGCCTCCCGGGTTCACGCCATTCTCCCACCTCAGCCTCCGAGTAGCTGGGACTACAGGCGCCCGCCACCTCGCCCGGCTAGTTTTTTGTATTTTTAGTAGAGACGGGGTTTCACCGTGTTAGCCAGGATGGTCTCGATCTCCTGACCTCGTGATCCACCCGCCTCAGCCTCCCAAAGTGCTGGGATTACAGGCTTGAGCCACCGCGCCCGGCCGGCCAGTTTCTTTAAGGCCCGTTTATGACAACATGTCCCCTCTTTTCGTTTTTGCAAAGCGATAAAGGCATAGGCAGCGTTGTCACGGTGGGCTGCTTCTCGCAGAATTCAGGATCCGCGTCTGCAGAGGACACAAAGACAAACAACACAGATTAAAAGCACAATCGTCATTGAAATCACAGAGCCTCCAAGTGCCTTGATCCATTTTAACGGGTTAATGGCTGCGAATCCGTCTGCAGCTCCTTCAGGCACTTTAGTACCTGGCATTAGTGTCAGGTGTGCCTCCGAGGCTTGAAATACTTGTTCCTTCAGTTTTGCAATATCTAAAGATAACTTTCCAGTATGACCCTTTGAATTCCCACTCGTGCTGTTTCATTACACAGATGAGGAGTAAGGCAAGAATCAGAAGTATCTCAATCACATTGTAATTGCCTTATATATTCTAGACTAACTACTCGATCTCCTAGCCACATTACAGTTTGTTGGAGACCATTGATTTGATTGGCTAGGTTCTGGTCTATATTAGTTTGGGAATTCCACAGCAAAGCAGAATTTTTCTGCCAATTATGTATGTATGTATGTATGTATGTATTTATTTATTTATTTATTTTTATTTTTTTTTTTGAGGCGGAGTCTTCACTCTGTCGCCCAGGCTGGAGTGCAGTGGCACCATCTCGGCTCACTGCAAGCTCCGCCTCCCGGGTTCGCGCCATTCTCCTGCCTCAGCCTCCCGAGTAGCTGGGACTACAGGCGCCCGCCACCGCGCCCGGCTAATTTTTTGTATTTTTAGTAGAGACGGGGTTTCACCGTGTTAGCCAGGATGGTCTCGATCTCCTGACCTCGTGATCCGCCCGTCTCGGCCTCCCAAAGTGAAGGGATTACAGGCGTGAGCCACCGCGCCCGGCCGTATTTATTTATTTATTTGAGACGGAGTCTCGCTCTGTCGCCCAGGCTGGAGTGCAGTGGTGCGATCTCAGCTCACTGCAAGCTCCGCCTCCCGGGTTCACGCCATTCTCCTGCCTCAGCCTCTCAAGTAGCTGGGACTACAGGGGCCCACCACCACACCCAGCTAATTTTTTGTATTTTTTAGTAGAGACAGCGTTTCACTATGTTAGCCAGGATGGTCTCGATGTCTTGACCTCGTGATCCGCCCGCCTCGGCCTCCCAGAGTGCTGGGATTACAGGCATGAGCCACCGCACCCGGCCGAGCATTTTCTTTTTTTTTTTTTTTTTTTTTTTGAGACGGAGTCTCGCTCTGTCGCCCAGGCTGGAGTGCAGTGGCCGGATCTCAGCTCACTGCAAGCTCCGCCTCCCGGGTTCACGCCATTCTCCTGCCTCAGCCTCCCGAGTAGCTGGGACTACAGGCGCCCGCCACCTCGCCCGGCTAGTTTTTTGTATTTTTTAGTAGAGACGGGGTTTCACCGTGTTAGCCAGGATGGTCTCGATCTCCTGACCTCGTGATCCGCCCGTCTCGGCCTCCCAGAGTGCTGGGATTACAGGCATGAGCCACCGCACCCGGCCGAGCATTTTCAATTAATTGTGTGGAATGAACCACGTATGAAGAATCAGAAATTACATTGAGAGGTGTTGGGGTGATCAGACCCAACACCAGGTCGTGGGGGCGATGAAGTCTGGCGGAGTCAAAGGAATGAGGAAAAGACAAGTTTGAGAGAGAAAGTGGGACCGAAGGCCATCGCAAGTGTGGAGGCTGCAAAGGGCCTGAGCTCTGGGAGCCCACACTACTTATTGGTGCTCAAACAAACAGGTGGTGAGGATGTGAGGGTTGAAAGGGAACAGTGTATCAAGTGAATGGGAAACATATGGCTGCTTGAGATAATGGGAGTGCTGGAAGCAAGGAGCCAGCAAGTCCAGCAGACATGCAAGCCCTGCCTCAGCTTCTCTCCCAATGCTCAGCTTTTCTCCCAGCAACAGGCATCTCAAAAGCAGTCAGCACTTCAATTACAGCTACAAGCTCTGTTTTTTTTTTTTGAGACAGAGTCTCACTCCGTCACCCAGGATGGAGTGCAGTGGGGCCATCTCGGCTCACTGAAAGCTCCGCCTCCCATGTTCACATCATTCTCCTGCCTCAGCCTCCTGAGTAGCTGGGACTACAGGCGCCCACCACCACCCCCGGCTAACTTTTTGTATTTTTAGTAGAGACGGGGTTTCCTGGTGTTACAGGATGGTCTCAATCTCCTGACCTTGTGATCCACTCGCCTCGGCCTCCCAAAGTGCTGGCATTACAGAGGTGATCCACCATGCCCGCCCCAAGCTCTGCTTTTTGAGCTGAAGTATAGGGCATCTGGAAAACTTTACTTTGTGATCCAGAATAAGAAGCTTTACCATTACTAGGCCCATCTGTAAAAACATTTTCAGCACCTTCAATTGGTTTAGATTTAGTTATTTTAGGGAGAATCCAATTAGTTAATTTCAAAAATTGAAATAATTTTGTTTTCGGAAAGTATCAAGAACACCTATAACTCAGCTAAATGGGTTTGCCAAGTAAGACTATTTATAAAGGCCTGTTTTATTTGTGCCTTTGTGGGAGGGACAATAATTTTGCCAGGATCATATTCCTGTCATTTAACAATTGAAGTTCTCCCATTTCCTATCAGAGTAGCAATTTGATCCAAATGAGGAGTTAGAGTCCGTGAATTCATATGTGGAAGAAAAAGCCATTCTACTAAGTTCTGCTCTTGGACAGTAACACCAACCGGTGAACGCAGAGTCAGAAAAATCAGGAAGTCTGAAATAGTTTCTGGATCTGTTCTAGAAAGTGTTCCTTGCCCTGCTGCAGTAAACCAACAGCTTTTAGCAGTGTGCGTGACAGCCATCAAGAGCATGTCACATTGCTACAGAAATCCTGTTTATGGCCAGTTTCTTTAAGGCCTGTTTATGACAGGGTTACGGCTTGCTACCAACAACCTGGTCGGCATCGTGAAAGATTTTGATGCACCTGAGCTCGGTGGCTCACACCTGTAATCCCAGCACTTTGGGAGGCCAAGGTGGGTAGATCACTTGAGGTCAAGAGTTCAATAGCCTGGCCAACAAGGTGAAACCCCGTCTCTAATAATACAAAAATTAGCCAGGTGTGGTGGCGGGCACCTGTAATCCCAGCTACCTGGGAGGCTGAGGCAGGAGAATCACCTGAACTTGGGAGGTGGGGGTTGCAGTGAGCCAAGACCATGCCACTGCACTCCAGTCTGGGCAACCAGAGCAAAACTCGGAAAAAAAAAAAAAAAAAAGAAAGAAAGCAAGGAAGGAAGGAAGGAGAGAAAGAAAGAAAAGGAAGATTTTAATGGAGGTTTTTTGGGCATAGAAGGAGAGATGGCCTTCCAAACAGTGGCAAACATCTATACAGAACAAAGCTGGATGCATTTAGAAGAGGAGTAAGACGCTGGAGCCAGGGAGAGAGCGGGATACACGAGAGGTAAAGGTGGAGAGGTCAACTCGGCCATTTGTGAAGGGTGAAGGCATTTGCCCTGCGGGCAGTGGGGCGTGCAGAAGGCGCTGGGGCATGGAGAAAGCCAGCATGGAGTCATCTTCAAGTGTTAGAAAAACACCTGCGAGGCCGGGGCCGGTGGCTCGTGCCTGTAATCCCAGCACTCTGGGAGACCGAGGCAAGCAGATCACCTGAGGTCAGGAGGTCAAGACCAGCCTGGACAACATGGCGAAACCCCGTCTCTACTAAAAATACAAAAATTAGCCGGGCGCAGTGGCAGGCACCTGTAATCCCAGCTATTTGGGAGGCTGAGGCGGGAGAATTGCTTGAACCCAGGAGGCAGAGGTTGCAGTGAGCTGAGATCGTGCCACTGCTCTCCAACCTGGGCAACAGAGCGAGACTCTGTCTCAACAAAAATAATAATTATTATTATTTTCTTATTGCTGCACTCCAGCACCTCAGAGAAGGCAAAAAGGTAAACACTGAGCAGAAAATGTGCCGGGCATGGTGGCACATGCCTGTAATCCCAGCATTTTGGGAGACCGTGGAGGGCAGATCACCTGAGCCCAAGAGTTTGAGACCAACCTGTAAAAAATTAGCCAGGTGTGGTAGTGTGCATCTGTATTCCCAGCTACTAGGGAGGCTGAAGCGGGAGGATCACTTGAGCTGGGAAGGTTGAGGCTGCAGTATGCTACGATGGCACCTCTGCACTCCAGCCTGGGCAACAGAGTGAGACTCTGTCTCAAAAAAGAAAAAAAGAGGCCAGGTGCAGTGGCTTATCCCTCTAATCCCAGTGCTTTGGGAGGCTGAGGCGAGCAGATAACCTGAGGTCAAGAGTTTGAGACCAGCCTGGCCAACATTGTGAAACCCCATCTCTACTAAAAATACAAAAATTAGCCGGGCGTGGTGGTGCATGCCTGTAATCCCAGCTACTCGGGAGGCTGAGGCAGGAGAATTGCTTAAACTTGGGAGGCACAGGTTGCAGTGAGCTAAGATCGCACCATTGCACTCCAGCCTGGGCAACAGAATGAGACTCTGTATTTGGGGAAAAAAAAAAAAAAAAAGCCGG
>NC_037687.1:26060951-26078715 GCF_003255815.1 Theropithecus gelada | reverse complement strand
AAAAAAAAAAAAAAAAAAAAAACTTGCGAAATTAAAGATCACACAGAAAGTGTCAACCAAGCATGCGGTAGGGAGACCCCGTGCCAAGAAGCGAGCATAACATTTATTCATTAACTCATGTTCACCAGAGTTTTCTGAGTGTAAATTCAATGCCAAAAAATAACATCACATGCCGGCTAGGAACCAGGACTTTGGATCTAGCCCGCCTGGGTTCAAATCCCAGTTCTGCCTTTTACTGGCTGTGGGCGCTTAAGCAAGTGCCTCAGCCTCCCCTATTTGCCTCATCTGCAAAATGAGGGTGATGACTGTAATGTCCTTGCACGTTGTTGTGATGACGGAATGAATTGTTATTTATGGCAGATCTCCTGCTTGTGAGGGGCCCTCCACGTACTAAGTGCTGTAGAAGTGCTTGCTACTATGTATTAGCTTTTATCAGGTTCCTGTTTGCTGCTGAGACAAATGCCCATCATCCATAATAATAGTAGTAATGGCAATAGTATAAGAATTCTGGGCTGGATGCCAGATGCCGTGGCTCACGCCCATAATCACTGCACTTTGGGAGGCTGAGGCGGGTGGATCACTTGAGGCCACGAATTCGAGGCCAGCCTGGCCAACATAGTGAAACCCTGTCTGTACAAAAAATACAAAATTTAGTTGGGTGTGGTGGCACACACCTGTTGTCCCAGCTCCTCGGGGGGCACCGAGGCATGAGAATTGCTTGAATCTGGGAGGCAGATGTTGCAGTGAGCCAGCATCGCACCACTACACCCCGGCCTGGGCAACAGAGGAAGACCCGGTCTCAAAAAAAAAAAAGTATTACTTTCTTATTGCTGCACTCCAGCACCTCAGAGGAGGCAAAAAGGTAAACACTGAGAAGAAAATGTGCCGGGCACATGCCTGTAATCCCAGCACTCTGGGAGACCGTGGAGGGCGGATCACTTGAGCCCAAGAGTTTGAGACCAACCTGTAAAAAATTAACCACGTGTGGTGGTGTGCATCTGTATTCCCAGCTACTAGGGAGGCTGAAACAGGAGGATCACTTGAGCTGGGAAGGCTGAGGCTGCAGTAAGCTATGATGGCACCTCTGCACTCCAGCCTGGGCAACAGAGTGAGACTCTGTCTCAAAAAAGAAAAAAGCCGGGCGTAGTGACTGACGCCTGTAATCCCTGCATTTTGGGAGGCCGAGGCGGGTGGATCACCTGAGGTCAAGAGTTTGAGACCAGCCTGGCCAACATGGTGAAAGTTCATCTCTACTAAAAATACAAAAATTAGCCGGGCGTGGTGGCGGGCGCCTATAGTCCCAGCTACTCAGGAGACTGAGGCAGGAGAATGGAGTGAACCCGGGAGGTGGAGCTTGCAGCGAGCCGAGATTGCGACACTGCACTCCAGCCTGGGTGACAGAGTGAGACTCCGTCAAAAAATAAATAAATAAATAAATAAAGATGGCATTTTATTTATCTATTTATTTATTTTTTGCAGGTTTTATTTATTTGAGACAAAGTCTTGCTCTATTGCTCCAGCCTGGGAGACAGAGTCACATTCCGTCTCAAAAAAGAAAAGAAAAAAAATTTCTTTTTTGTAGAGATGGTGTCTCACCATGTTGCCTAGGCTGGCCTCCAACTCTTGGGCTGAAGTGATCCTCCCACCTCAGCCTCCCAAAGCACTAGGCATGAGCCACCGAGCCTGGCCCAACTATCCATTATGCATAATTGTAAAGCAAGTCTGGCCAGACGCATTTCTACTGGAGCTGATAAAGAGGCCAATGGCAAACATTTTTTAGGATTTCCCAGAATCTTGAGCCAACGGGAGGGGTTGACCTGGCAACTTTCCCAGACTGGGTAGGGTGTTTCTTGTCAGAGAGCGAGAATTTCTCGGGCAGCTGCAGTGGTCTCCCTTGATCCTCTTGGAGTTGGGGCCGAAACAATCCACTTACCCCATACACTAGAACATGGTTCCTTTTTTTTTGAGACGGAGTCTTGCTCTGTCACCCAGGCTGGAGTGCAGTGACACAATTTCAGCTCACTCACTGCAACCTCTGCCTCCTGGGTTCAAGCAATTCTCCTGCCTCAGCCTCTCAAGTAGCTGGGATTACAGGAGCCCATCACCACGCCCAGCTAATTTGTATTTTTAGTAGAAATGAGGTTTTGCCATGTTGGCCGGGCTGGTTCCAAACTCCTGACCTCAAGTGATCCACCTGCTGCGGCCTCCCAAATTGCTAGGTTATAGGCGTGAGCCTGAGTGACTTAGTTTAATGTTATTTATTTATTTATTTTTTTAAGACGGAGTTTTGCTTTTGTTGTCCAGGCTGGAGTGCAATGGTGCAATCTTGGCTTACCACAACCTCCGCCTCCTGGGTTCAAGCGATTCTCCTGCCTCAACCTTCTGAGCAACTGGGATTACGGGCATGCACCACCACGCCCGGGTAATTTTGTATTTTCAGTAGAGACAGGGTTTCTCCATGTTGGTCAGGCTGGTCTCAAACTCCCGACCTTGGGTGATTCACCCGCCTCAGCCTCCCAAAGTGCTGAGATTACAGGCATGAGCCACCATGCCTAGCCTTGTGACTTTATTTTAAAATGCTACTCTGCCATGTGACTTTTTTCTTTTATTAAGAGACGGGGTTTGTAATCTCAGCTACTTGGGAGGCTGAGGCAGGAGAATTGCTTGAACCCGGGAGGCGGAGGTTGCAGTGAGCCGAGACCGTGCCATTGCACTCCAGTCTGGGGGACAGAGCGAGACTCCGTATCAAAAAAAAAAAAAAAACAGAGAGAGACATGGTTGACCTGGCACAGTGGCTCATGCCTGTAATCCCAGCACTTTGGGAGGCTGAGGTGGGCAGATTACCTGAAGACAGGAGTTTGAAACTGGCCTGGCCAATGTGGCGAAACCTGTCTCTACTAAAAATACAAAAATTAGCCGGGCGTGGTGGTGGGCGCCTGTAATCCCAGTTACTCAGCAGGCTGAGGCAGGAGAATCACTTGAACCCAGGAGGCGGAGGTTGCAGAGAGCCAAGATCGAGCCACTGCACTCCAGCCTGAGCGATAAGAGTGAGACTGTGTCTCAAAAAGAAAAAAACAAAAAAAAAGAGACAGGGTTTCACTATGTTGTTCAGGCTGGTTTCAAACTCTTGGGCTCAAACAGTCTTCCCTCCTCAGCCTCCCAAAATGCTGGCATTACAGGCATGAGCCCCTGTACCCAGCCCGCCGTATGACTTCTGACTAACCCAAACCTGGGAATGCCTCCAAAATGTCTAGCAGATGTGTTACTCTTTATGTAGAAACACGTATTTACCAGCCTTTCCTCCGGAACAAGCCTTGATGTTGTCACATCCATCACAAGATGTATCGTCCAGAGCCACCTACGCTTTCCTTCCAGAGCACAGATATACTTTCCTCGAGATAGAAGCCCTGAGTACGGGGGTTGCAGGGCGTGATCTGTCATCTTGCTGCTGCCCAAGACGATACTTCTTTTTTTTTCCCCCAGATGGAGTCTTGCTTTCCAGCCCAGGCTGGAGTGCAGGGGCATGATCTCAGTTCACTGCAGCCTCTGCCTCCTGGGTTCAAGTGATTCTCCTGCCTCAGCCTCTTGAGTAGCTGGGATTACAGGCACCCGCCACCACACCCGGCTAATTTTTGTATTTTTAGTAGAGACAAGAGTTTCACCATGTCAGTCAGGCTGGTCTCGAACTCCTGACCTCAAGTGATCCACCTGCCTCGGCCTCCCAAAGTGTTCGGATTCCAGGCGTGAGCCACGGCACCCGGCCAAGACCACACTCTGTAAGTTTCCCCCTAATAAACCACCCTGTATTGACAAACTAGATGTGTGGGCCTCATTCTTTGGTTTCTTGGCTCCTTTGGCATTTGGGGATCGCTTTGCCTATATGAACTTTTCACAGAACACCATTTAGGACCATTTTCCAGATTCAGTCACTGAGGCTCAGCTCTCCTCATTTTCTGAGAGAAGCAAAGAGAGGCTGTAGCTGTTTGCTACGGTCATTGTTGAGGTGCAGCTGGGAGGGCATGACATACATATAGCTTCCCAGGACATTCCAGGGAATGTGTATTTTCGTTTTGTTTTGTTCTGAGACAGAGTACCGCTTGGTCACCCACGCTGATGTGCAGTGTTGCAATCATGGCTTTCCAGGCCCAGGCAATCCCTTCACCTCAGTCTCCCAAGTAGCTGGGACTTACAGGCATGTGCCACCACATACAGCTAATATTTTTTCTTTTTAGAGACGGGGTCTTGCTCTGTCACCCCGGCTGGCGTGCAGAAGTGTGATCTCGGCTCACTGCAACTTCTGCCTCCTGGGTTCGTGATTCTTGGGCCTCAGCCTTCCTGAGTAGCTGGGATTACAGGTGTGCCCCACCATGCCCACCTAATTTTGGTATTTTTTGTAGAGACGGGGTTTCATCATGTTGCCCAGGCTGGGCCTGAATTCCTGCTCTCAAGTGATCCGCCCACATCGGCCTCCCAAAGTGCTGGGATCATAGTTGTGACTGTGCCTGGCCCTATTTATTTATTTATTTACACAGAGACAGGGTCTCCCTATATTGCCCAGGTTGGCTTCAAACTCCTGGGCTCAAAAGATCCTTCCTCCTTGGCCTCCTGAAGCGTTGGGATTATAGGCATGAGCCACTGCACCTGGGTTATTAGTTTTTTCTCGAGAAAGGGTCTCGCCCTGTCTCCCAGGCTGGAGTGCAGTGTCGTGGTCATGGCTCACTGCAGCCCTGACCTTCCATGCCCAAGCAATTCTTCTGCCCTTAGCCTTCTGAGTAGCCGGGACCACAGGTGTATGCCACAACACCCAGCTAATTTTTGCCTTTTTTTTTTTTTTGTAGAGATGGGGTCTTGCTATGTTGCCCAGGCTGGTCTCGAGCTCTGAGCTTGAGTCATCCTCCTGTCATCCTCTCCTGAAACCCCCCACCCCGCCACCCCCGGCCTCCAAAGTGCTGGCCTTATAGGCATGAACCACTGTGCCTGGCCAGAATTTCATTTAAACAAATGCTCCTGGCTGGGTGTGGTGGCTCACGCCTGTAATCCCAGCACTTTGGGAGGCCCAGGCAGGCGGATCACGAGGTCAGGAGATCAAGACCATCCTGGCTAACACAGTGAAACCCCATTTCTACTAAAAAAAAAAAAAATACAACAAATTAGCCGGGCGTGTGGCGGGTGCCTGTAGTCCCAGCTACTTGGGAGGCTGAGGCAGGAGAATCGCTGGAACCCAAAAGGCAGAGGTTACAGTGAGCTGAGATTGCACCACTGCACTCCACTCCAGCCTGGGTGACAGAGTGAGACTCCATCTTAAAAAAAAAAAAAAAGCTTAATCCCAGGTTTGGGTTTTCTGTCCTTGTGGCTGAAGGGACCCTATGTGAAGGCTGCAGACTCATCAGGGGCCGACGGAAAGATACCAGGATTGAGCCTCTCAGAAGCGACGCTTGAATCCAGTCTTCAAAGATGAGGCCTCCAGCAGGTGATGTGGCAAGAGCGTTCTGGAGGGACCGGTACAGATACACAGGCACGGAGCCATGCGTTTGTTCCAGAAAGTATATTTAGATGGAACCGGAGCACGGAGCAGGACACGCAGCAGGCCGCGGAGCAGTGTCAGATGAGGCCAGAAATGTGGGTGGGACAGGCCTTCAGGGGCTCCAGATGAGACTGAGGGGCTGGGACCAGGTCCTGGAGTGGGGTCAGCTCTGGGACCCTTCTGGGGCTGTGTGGGGAAGGGGCTGGGGGCCAAGAGGTCCAGGAGGAGGCTGGCAATGAGCTGTCTGGAAGCCAGGGGTTCAGGGAGGCCCGGGCTCCTGGTATCAGGGTTCACCAGCTACACTGAGGATCCCCGGCCCCTGGCACCCAGCTGTGGAGGGGACACTCTCTTTGAGGAATCACTGGTTCCACAAAAGGTAGGGGAAGGTCTCGAGGGACCACCCCATGCCCTCATTAATCAACCAGAAACTTGGCCCGGAGCAGCAGGGGGATTCCAGTAGCTGTGGGCATACAGGATGCTGGCGCGGCCACAACCCAGGCAGCTGAGGCCCCGCCACCTAGGAACGCAGGCTCACAGCAGACCCTCTTGGGATAGACGAGAAGGGAAGGGGCCTTCCCTAAGTTAAGCCTATCATTGAGCACCTCACTGGACACGAGAGAAGGCAGGCCCCTCGGAGGAGGACAGAAGGGAAGGGCCACAGACTCGGAGGCTGTGAGAGTGGAGACAGGCGGACCTGGAGGGGCAGCAGTGCATGAAATGCCAGCCCGTGCTCCCGCCCCAGGAGCACAACATGACACCGGCCCCTAGGGAAGCTGACTGTGCCACTTCACCCAGCGCCCATCAGCCTCCTTGGAGCATCAGGAATCCAGAGGGCTGGGGTCCCGGAGGATCACAGATGCTGGGGCACCTCAACCTCAGGGAGCTGCTCAACAAGTTTCTTTTCTGAAGCATCCACCTCCTTCTGGTCACCGGCTGGAGCTGGGACGGGTGCATCGTCTGGAAATGGAGGGAGGGAATGGTGGCACAGGACATCCCAACCCCTCCTCCCCCAGGCCCCCGGAGGCCCAGCCCCTCTTCCCTCACACCCAGGGGTCCCAACCCCCAGTCCCTCCTCCCTCACAACCAGGGGTCCCAGCCCCCAGTCCCTCCTCCCTCACAACCAGGGGTCCCAGCCCCCAGTCCCTCCTCACTCAGACCCAGGAGTCCCAGCTCCAACCCCCAGGCCCTCCTCACTCACACTCAGGAGTCCAGGCCCAGCTCCTCCTCCCTCAGACCCAGGGGTCCCAACCCCCAGTCCCTCCTCCCTCAGACCCAGGAGTCCCAACCCCCAGCCCCTCCTCCCTCAGACCCAGGGGTCCCAACCCCCAGCCCCTCCTCCCTCAGACCCAGGAGTCCAGGCCCAGCCCCTCCTCCCTCACAACCAGGGGTCCAGGCCCCCATCCCCTCCTCCCTCAGACCTAGGAGTCTGGGCCCCCAGTCCCTCCTCCCTCCGACCTGGGAGTCCAGGCCCCAGTCCCTCCTCCCTCAAACCCAGAAGACTGGGCCCCCAGCCTCTCTTCCCTCGGATCTGGGAGTCCAGGCCCCAGCCCCTCCAACCTCAGACCCAGGGGTCCAGCCCTGCAGCCCCTCCTCCCCAGATAAGGGCCAGCACCTGTGTCTGGGTGGAACTTGAGCTGCCCCTCGGGGTGGGCGGCCGGGGCTTTGTGGCCCTGCTGCTGCTGCTGCTGCTGCTGCTGCTTTCGCTGCTCCATGTGCAGCACGGCCTGCGGGAGGTGAGGGGTCACACACACAAGAGGGTGTGACGCTGGCACTGCAAGTACTCAGGCCTCAGTCCCCAAACTCAGACTTCACAGCAACATGCTAAGTGGTCACTGGCCAATCCCTTCTCCGTGGGCCTCAGTTTTTCTTTCATTGACAGTCAGGCTTAATGATAGTCAAGGATCCAGTTCTCCCTCCAGCCACGGCTTGGGTCCTGCTTTGGGACAGGGAAGCTCTCACCCATCCCTGGCTGAGTCTGCTCTTCTCCCCCTCCTGGGCATTTCCCTCCTCACTTACAGGCTAACTGCCCTTATCTAACATGGCAGCCACAGAGCTGTCAGAGACAGGAAAACGTCTGCCCTTACTCAAGATGGCGGTGAATACTTGAGGCTCCCCCAGTGATTAACATGGTGGCCACAGGCCTTCCCAGCTTCTGGACACCCATGGGGACACGGACAAGGGTGGCCAGAGATTCAGTGGATGGAAGCAGCTTCCCCCCCGTCACCTGCTGCAGCTCTCTCTTCTGGGCCTCCAGGCGGCCCTGGGACCGCCCTAGAGCCTCTGTCTCCTGGCTGAGGCGCTGGGCCTTGGCATTCAGCTCTGCCTCCCGGGCAGCCAGCTCCTCTTCGAAGCGCCTCAGCTCTTCCTCGGTGTAGGCAGGGTGCATCTCCACTGTCTGCAGGTGGGCAAAAGGGTCATCAGGGGCACAGGTCCAACCTCGGCCCACCCACGTTGGAGAGGGTTATGCCAATGGGGGAGGTTTAGAAGAGGCTGGGAGGCCAGGGCCATGTGGGTGGTCAAAGAGGCCCAAGTGGGAGGTGGGAGTGGGATAAAGACTGAGAGACAAGGCCGGGCACCGTGGCTCACGCCTGTAATCCCAGCACTTTGGGAGGCCGAGGTGGGTGGATCATCTGAGGTCGGGAGTTTGAGACCAGCCTGACCAATATGTAGAAAGCCCGTCTCTACCAAAAATACAAAATTAGCCGGGTGTGGTGGTGCACGCCTGTAATCCCAGCTACTCAGGAGGCTGAGGCAGGAGAATTGCTTGAACCTGGGAGGTGGAGTTTACAGTGAGCTGAGATCGCACCATTGCACTCCAGCCTGGGCAACAAGAGCAAATTTCTGTATTCAAAAATAAATAAATAAATAAATAAATAAATAAATAAAATAGAGACCTAGATTAGCTGGGCATAGTGGCATGTGCCTGTAGTTCCAGTTACTCAAGAGGCTAAGGAAGGAGGATCACCTGCACCCAGGAATTCAAGGCCACAGTGAACTATGATTATGCCACTGCACTCCAGCCTGGGTGACAGGAGACCCTGTCTCAAAAAATATAAATAAATAAAAAAATAAAAGAATGAGCTAGATTAGCTGGGCATGCTGGCATGCGCCTGTTGTCCCAGCTAATAAGAAGGCTCAGGCAGGAGGATCAGGACAGGAGTTTGAAGGACAGGAGTCTGAAGCTGCAGTGGGCCATGATACCACCCCTGCACTCCAGCCTGGGTAATCCCAGCACTTTGGGAGGCTGAGGAGGGTGGATAGCTTGAGTCCAGGAGTTTGAGAGCAGCCTGGCCAACATGGCAAAACCCCGTCTCTACCAAAAAATACAAAAATCAGCCAGGTGTGGTGTGGTTGTGCACACCTGTAATCCCAGCACCTAGGGAGGCCAGGTCAGGTGGATCGCTTGAGTCCAGCAGTTCTTTTTTTTTTTGAGACGGAGTCTCGCTCTGTCGCCCAGGCTGGAGTGCAATGGCCGGATCTCAGCTCACTGCAAGCTCCGCCTCCCGGGTTTACGCCATTCTCCCGCCTCAGCCTCCCGAGTAGCTGGGACTACAGGCGCCCGCCACCTTGCCCGGCTAGTTTTTTGTATTTTTTAGTAGAGATGGGGTTTCACCGTGTTAGCCAGGATGGTCTCGATCTCCTGACCTCGTGATCCGCCCGTCTCGGCCTCCCAAAGTGCTGGGATTACAGGCTTGAGCCACCGCGCCCGGCGAGTCCAGCAGTTCTAGAGCAGCCTGGCCAATATGGCAAAACCCCGTTTCTACAAAAAATAATAAAACTTAGCCAGGCGTGGTGGCTCACGCCTGTAATTCCAGCTACTCAAGAGGCTGAGGTAGGAGGATCGCTTGAATCCAAGAGGCGGAGGTTGCAGTGAGCCAAGATCGCACCACTGGGCTCCAGCCTATGTGACAGAGCAAGAGCCTTTCTTTTTGTATTTTTTTTTTTTTTTTGAGACGGAGTCTGGCTCTGTCGCCCAGGCTGGAGTGCTGTGGCCGGATCTCAGCTCACTGCAAGCTCCGCCTCCCGGGTTTATGCCATTCTCCTGCCTCAGCCTCCCGAGTAGCTGGGACTACAGGAGCCCGCCACCTCGCCCGGCTAGTTTTTTGTATTTTTTAGTAGAGACGGGGTTTCACCGTGTTAGCCAGGATGGTCTCGATCTCCCGACCTCGTGATCCGCCCGTCTCGGCCTCCCAAAGTGCTGGGATTACAAGCTTGAGCCACCGCGCCCGGCCAAGAGCCTTTCTTAAAAACAAAACAAAACAAAACAAACAAACAAAAATCACGCCTCTAATCCTAGCACTTTGGGAAGCCAACGTGGGTGGATCACCTGAGGTCAGGAGTTTGAGACCAGCCTGGCCAACATGGTGAAACCCTGTCTCTATTAAAAATACAAAAATCAGCCAGGCGCGGTGGCTCAAGCCTGTAATCCCAGCACTTTGGGAGGCCGAGACGGGCGGATCATGAGGTCAGGAGATCAAGACCATCCTGGCGAACACGGTGAAACCCCGTCTCTACTAAAAAATACAAAAAACTAGCCGGGCGAGATGGCGGGCGCCTGTAGTCCCAGCTACTCGGGAGGCTGAGGCAGGAGAATGGCGTGAACCCGGGAGGTGGAGCTTGCAGTGAGCTGAGATCCGGCCACTGCACTCCAGCCTGGGCGGCAGAGCGAGACTCCGTCTCAAAAAAAAAAAAAAAAAAAAAAATCAGCCAGGTGTGGTAGCACGCACCTGTAACCCCAGCTACTCAGGAGGCTGAGGCGGGAGAACTGCTTGAACTTGGGAGATGGAGGTTGCAGTGAGCCGAGATCACATCACTGCACTCCAGCCTGGGCAACGGAGTGAGACTCCATCTCAAAATAAATAAACAAAATTAAACAAATAAATAAATAAACAAAAATTAGAAAGAGTCCTAGAGACAGGGGAGAACAGAGCCCCAGAGATAGGGATGCAGTGACCCAGGAGAATGGCCGGAGACCCAGAGGAAAAGAGAAGGGGCCTGAGACTCTGAAAGAAAGGTCATGGCTGGAAGAGAGAGAGGTTCAGGACCCCGAGTATCCCCCATGTTCTCACCTCCCAGCCCTCCCCGGTGTCCCCAAACTCCTTCCTCTGAGTGGATGTGAGGAACTCCTCCAGGGTCACGAGGCGGTCCTGGTTGGTGTCCACCTGGGGAGCCAGATAAGGGTGAGTGACAGAGCTGGGGCCCCGTCTTCTCCCCCGCCTGGCCCCCCGCCCGGCTCCCCCCTCACATTCTTCATCACGTGCTCCCGCATGCGCAGCCGCTCCTCCTCCATCTCCCGCATGTCGTCCTCCTCATTCTTTGGGTCGTACACCTTCTCCAGCTGCAGGAGCAAGGGAGAGGCAGACGGCATTGAGAGGTCCCGAGCGAGCTCATTCCCAGGCTACCCCTTCCTCGTTAGACACACAACCCGACAACTTCAACTCCCAGCAGTCCTTTGGGCACTACACCACTCCTGGCAGCTGTTTTTGCCCCAGGGGTGATGGGAGTTGTAGTTTTCACTGAACTCCCATCCAGGAGGATTTAAGGGGACTGCAAGGAGGAAATAAGTGGCTGATCTGGGAGTCCCTCCAGGTGCCCGAGGCTTCCAAGATGCTCACCTCCTTGGTGAAGAGGGCCTCCAGCTCCTGCTCGTCCAGGACACCATCACTGTTGATATCTGAAGGGAAGGATATAGCAAGGTATCTCAGGTGACCGAGGACGGGGTGCGTCAGGTCCCTGGTGAAGAAACTTGGGGCGGATGTGGGGTCTGTTATCAGAGGACAGGTAACTACAGATCTCGCGCGGTGGAACGGTGGCCCCCAGGCTTTAGCACCCCACTAGGCCCGTTGCTAGGGCCACTGCCTAGCAACCAGGGGGCTGAGAATGGAATAGATGAAAAAGAGGGTTTGAGGAAACATGCTTGGGTCACTGTCATGCAGGATTCTCTGGCCCTGGCATCCAGTGCTCTGGACACAGAGTCAGCTCCAGGGTTATCAGGGACCTCTGCTTCCCAGAGAACCAGGCCAGTGCCGACTCCAGTCGTCAGGGAGAGCCTCTCCTACCAATGTAGACCCCACAGCTGCAGGGCTTCAGGCTCGGTCAGCCACACTCACTGTCACCACCGGCCCTCCTCCTTCCTGGGCTCCCTCAGACAAGCACAATCTTGCTCCTGCGGAGGAGGCCAGGAACCCTCATCTTGCAAATCCCGTGGTTCATTTTCTGCCTGCATCTGACTTGACTTTCTGCCCTTGACTTCCAGAACATGATTCTGTCCTCTCTGGCTGCCCCTCCATCTCCTTTGACGGCTCCATCCTCTTCCTGACCTCCCTGTGCTAGTGCGGCCTAGGGCTCAGGCCTGGGGGTCTCCTCTGCCTCAACTCTGGATCTGTGCTGTCCAATACAGTAGCCGCTAGCCACATGGGCTGTTTAAATTTAAATTGATTAGGATTAAAGAAAATGTAGGGGCCGAACTTAGGGACTCATGCCTGTAATCCCAGTACTTTGGAAGGCTAAGGCAAGAGGATTACTTGAGCACACAAGTTCGAGACCAGCTTAGAAAAGATGGCTAGACCCCGTCTCTACAAAAAAAAAAAAAAAAAAAGAAAGAAAAAAAAGGAAAAAAGTGGGCCGGGCACGGTGGTTCACGCCTGTAATCCCAGCACTTTGGGAGGCCGAGGCAGGGGGATCACCTGAAGTCAGGAGTTCAAGACCAGCCTGGCCAACATGGTAAAACCCTGTCTCTACAAAAATACAAAAATTAGTCAGGCATAATGCCAACTGCCTGTAGTCCCAGCTACTCAGGAGGCTGAGGCAGGAGAATAGCTTGAACCTGGGAGGCGGAGGTTGCGGTGAGCTGAGAGCGCGCCATTGCACTCCAGCCTGGACTCTGTCTCAAAAAAAAAAAAAAAAAAAAAATTAAAAATTGGCTGGGCATGGTGGTGTGCACCTATGATCCCAGCTACTCTAGAGGTTGAGGTGGGAGAATCACTTGAGCCCAAGAGGTCTGGGCTGCAGTGAGTCATGATCACACCATTGCACTCCAGCCTGGGTGACAAAGGTGAAACCCCATCTCTAAAAATAAAAAAAAAAAAAAGAAAAAGAAAAAAGGTATAGGGAGTTCCTCTGAACCTATTCTGGTCTGTAGGGACTGCCAGATTAAAAAGATTAAATAAGGTTTTTTTTTAAAATTTTGAGACAGGGTCTCACCCTGTTACCCAGGCTGGAGTGCACTGGTGTGTTCATAGCTCACTGAAGCCTTGAACTCCTCAGCTCAGGTGATCCTCCCATCTCAGCCTCCCAAGTAGCTGGGACTACAGACGCACGCCACCACACCCAGCTAATTTTTGTATTTGTTTTTGCAGAGATGGGGTTTTGCCATGTTGCCCAGGCTGGTCTTGAACTCCTGGGCTCAAGGGATCCACCTGCCTTGGCTTCCCAAAGTGCTGGGATTACAGGGGTGAGCCACCGCACACGGCCTATTGTTAATTAATTAATTAATTAATTTTTTTTTTTTTTTTTAATTTTTTTTTTTTGAGACGGAGTCTCGCTCTGTCGCCCAGGCTGGAGTGCAGTGGCCAGATCTCAGCTCACTGCAAGCTCCACCTCCTGGGTTTACGCCATTCTCCTGCCTCAGCCTCCCGAGTAGCTGGGACTACAGGCGCCCGCCACCTCGCCCGGCTAAGTTTTTGTATTTTTTAGTAGAGACGGGGTTTCACCGTGTCAGCCAGGATGGTCTCGATCTCCTGACCTCGTGATCCGCCCGTCTCAGCCTCCCAAAGTGCTGGGATTACAGGCTTGAGCCACCGCGCCCGGCCTATTTATTTATTTTTGAGACGGAGTCTCACTCTGTCGCCAGGCTAGAGGTCAGTGGCGTGATCTCAGCTCACTGCAACCTCCACTGTTCAAGTGATTCTCCTGCCTCAGCCTCCAGAGTAGCTGGGACTACAGGCGCGCATCACCACGCCCAGCTAATTTTTGTATTTTTAGTAGAGACGGGGTTTCACCATGTTGGCCAGGATGATCTCGATCTCTTGAGCTCGTGATCCGCCTGCCTCGGCCTCCCAAAGTGCTGGGATTACAGGCGTGAGCCACTACGCCCGGCCTATTTTTAATTTTTTTTGAGACAGGGTCTCACTCTGTTGCCCAGGCTGGAGTGCACTGGTGTGTTCATAGCCCACTACAGCTTGGAATTCCTGGGCTCAAGTGATCCTCCCACCTCTGCCTCCCAAGTAGCTGGGACTACAGATGCACGCCACCACACCCAGCTAATTTTTGTATTTTATTTTAGAGATGGGTTTGTGCCATGTTGCCCAGGCTGGTCTTGAACTTCTGGGCTCAGGGGATCCACCCACCTCGGCCTCCCAAAGTGCTGGGATTACAGGTGTGAGCCACCGTGTCCAGCCCAAATGTCCTCTCTAGAGCTGTGCTGGGACTCCAACTCCAGTACAGCAGCCACTAGCCACATGGGGCAATTGAAATATAAATTAATATCCAGGAGAATGAAAACTTCAGTTCCTCAACATTATGCGAAGTGAAATAAGCCAAATACACACACACACACACACACACACACACGACAAATACTAAAAGATTCTACTCATATGAAGTACCTAAAAGAGTCAAAATCATAGAGACAGAAAATAGAATGGTGGTTGCTAGAGAGCGGGGGAGAAGGGGAAGGCGAGTGGTTTAATGGATAGTTTCCGTTGTGCGAGATGATGCGCTCTCAGAATTGGTTGCATGACAGTGTAAATATACTTAATACTATTGAACTGTACAATTAAACATGTTTAAAACTGGGCGCAGTGGCACACGTCTGCAGTCTCAGCTACTCAGGCGACTGAGGCAGGAGGATTGTTTGAGGCCTGGAGTTTGAGTCCAGCATGGGCAACATAGCAAGATCCTGTCTCCAAAAAAAAAAAAAAAAAAAAAAAGGGCAGGGTGGTGCCCAGTGGGATGGCTCATGCCTGTAACCCCAGCACTTCGGGAGGCCAAGATAGGTGGATTGTTTGAGCATAGGAGTTTGAGACCAGCCTGGGCAATATGGTAAAACCTTGCCTTTACTAAAAATTAAAAAAATTAGCCAGGCATAGTGGTGTGTGCCTGTGGTCCCAGCTACCCGGGAGGCTGAGGGGGGAGGATCACTTGAACCTGGGTGGTCGAGGCTTCGAGGTAGCACATATCACTACCTGAGACCCCACTACAGAATCTTCTTCGATTCTTTTTTACTTTTTATTGTTTTTTGAGACAGAGTCTCGCTCTGTTGCCCAGGCTGGAGTGCAGTGGCGGGATCTCAGCTCACTGCAACCCCCGACTTCTGCCTCCCGGGCTCCAGCGATTCTCCTGCCTCAACCTTCTGAGTAGCTGGGACTATAGGCGAGCACTACCATGCCTGGTTAATTTTTTTTTTTTTTTTGTATTTTTAGTAGAGACTGGGTTTTGCCATGTTGGCCAGGCTAGTCTCCAACTCCTGGCCTCAAGGGGCCTGCCTGCCTCGGCCTCCCAAAGTGTTGGGATTACAGGAGTGAGCCAACACACCCGGCTTAGAACCTTCATTGATTCTGAGATGCACTTTTGTGTTCTTCTATTTTATCACCCCTGAAATAGGGATGCATCTTTATTTATTTAATTTTTAACTTTTATTTTTTTGTTTTTTTGAGATGGAGTCTTGCCCCGTCACCCAGACTGCAGTGCGATGGCACAATCTTGGCTCACTGCAACCTCCACCTCCTGGGTTCAAGTGATTTCCCCACCTCGGCCTCCTGAGTAGCTGGGATTACAGGCACCTACGATCATGCCCACCTAATTTTGGTATTTTTGTAGAGATGGGGTTTCACCATGTTGGCCAGGCTGGTCTTGAACTCCTGACCTCAGGTGATCCTCCCACCTCAACCTCCCAAAGTGCTGGGATTATAGGCGTAAGCCACCATGCCTGGTCTACTTTTTTTTTTTTTTTCTTAAATAGAGACAGGGTCTCACTTTGTTGTCCAGGCTGGTCTTGAATTCCTGGGCTCAAGCCATCTTCCACCTCGGTCTATCAAAGTGCTGGGATTACAGACATGAGCCACTGCACCCAGCCCAGGACGCATCTTGTTTTCAATAGTACGTTAATTTAATTGGCAGCTTACGTAAAATGCTAGCACCTCTCATACTGTTCAGTCTCTTGGAGTTACTAAAGTGTGGTATGATCTGTGTGCCTGATCACTGGCTCTGAGGGGGAGGTACTTTGTTTTGTTGACAGTTGTATCCACAGGGTCTTGACAAGGCTTGGTCCTTAGTGGGACCTTAGGAAAGGTTTGCTGAATGAATGAGTTAGGCCTTGCTAAGCTCTTCTGACGAGCGGCAGATTCTGGGACAGCGTGCCGGGCATATCTGAGGGGGCTTGGCAACCCCAGGCCACACTTCCAGACAGGAAGAGACAGACTTGCAGGGAGTGTGCCTTTGACCCACCATACAGAAAGGTCTTTCCAGGCCAGGCACAATGACTCACGCCTGTAATCCTAGCACTTTGGGAGGCGGAGGGGGGGCAGATCACATGAGGTTGGAAGTTCGAGACCAGCCTGGCCAACATGCTGAAACGGCGTCTCTACTAAAAGTACAAAAATTAGCCGGGCATGGTGGTACATGCCTGTAATCCCAGCTACTCAGGAGGCTGAGGCAGGAGAATCACTTGAACGTGGGAGGCGGAGGGCAGGGGGTTGCAGTGAGCGGAGAGCACACCACTGCACTCCAGCCTGGGCAATAGAGCAAGACTCCGTCTCAAAAAAAAAAAAAGGAAAAAGAAAAAGAGAAAGGGCTTTCCAGGCCTCTGGAGGCCTGGTTCTTAGGGAACAACACACTCCTAGTGACAGGGCTCCCAGAGTGGACCAGGGTTTCTTCTGGGCTGCTGTGGGAGGAGGGCCCAGGCCTAGCCAACCTGGCTTGCTTACAGTGGACACCAGCTGTCCTTAGAACCCGGAGGTCTAGTGTTTGCTAGAGCAGAGGCCCAACCCTTCGACGCAGATCCTAGCCTTATAGCCAGGAGAAGCAGGGCTGTCTGGTCAACCAGGGGACATAGGCTTGGCTCTTAGGCCTGACTAAGCCCTCCTGGGACAGACACACCCCTCTTAGCATTCAGGTCCCAGGAGGGTCAGAGTCTCAGGGTTCATCCCAGCTCTGGAACTCCCTCCCCACCTTACCATGCAGTATGAAGAAGGTCTTGGGGTTAAACCTGTTGGGGTCCAGTCCATCCAGCTCCTCCCACACCTCCTTCAACTGGGCTTGGCTGCCCTGTGGAAGGGAGAGCCAGGAGCTCATGAGCAAGAAGTCTGCATGCCATGGGATAAAACCAAATATCCCTTTACCCCCATCCAACAAACATCATCTCCCTCAAGCAAGAAAACTAAGAAAACTACAACTCCCAGCAGCCCCTTGGGCAGCCAGGTACAGTAACAGGAAGTTTTTGCCTCAAGGGCCCCTGGAAATTGTAGTTCTTTAACTGCTTTCTTGTTGGGTTTGAACTGGGTATGGTAGGGAGTGGATGGGCACAAATGGGGTGCTCACAGGCACATTGACTTTGGGATGCTCGCGGTGCCGGCGCTGTTGCTCTTCCAGCTTCCTCTCTGCCTCCTTTCTCTGCTCCTCTCCCAGTGACTCCAGATAACGCCGCCTCTCATGTTCCTTAAGCATCTCGTAGCGCTTGAATTCTTCATGATGGGCTGCGTCGTACTGGGCAAGGTCCCGGGTGGCCTGGGGAAAGGCACAGGATCATTCCCTTCTGCCCCCTCTGCCCAGCCCCCAATTCCAGCCTGTAAATGGCAGGCCCTTGGCCCTGAACCTGGCCAAGGGCAGCACCAGCCTCTACCTGTCTTACGTCTTGTGTCCTGATGTCCCTTTTTTTTTTTTTTTTTTTTGAGAGCGAGTCTTGCTCTGTTGCCCAGGCTGGAGTGCAGTGGCATGATCTCTGCTCACTGCCTCACTTCAACCTCCGCCTCCCAGGTTCAAGTGATTCTCCCGCCTCGGCCTTTCAAGCAGCTGGGATTATAGGCATGTGTTACCAGGCCCGGCTGATTTTTGTTTTGTTTTGTTTTGTTTTTTTTTTTGAGACGGAGACTCGCTCTGTCACCCAGGCTGGAGTGCAGTGGCCGGATCTCAGCTCACTGCAAGCTCCGCCTCCCGGGTTCACGCCATTCTCCTGCCTCAGCCTCCGGAGTAGCTGGGACTACAGGCGCCCGCCACCTCGCCCGGCTAGTTTTTTGTATTTTT
>NC_037687.1:26041498-26056115 GCF_003255815.1 Theropithecus gelada | reverse complement strand
AAAAAAAAAAAAAAAAGAAAGAAACAAAGAAATTGACTAAGCAAGGAAAAACAGTGTGACCTGACAAACTTCTCCATTTTATTGCTGTACTTATGCAAGAGTATGTTCTTAGGAGAATCACACTGAAATGTGTAGGGTGACAAGATGGTGACTGCGGTAAAGTCCCACATGTGAATGACAAAGCAAATGGAGCAAATGTTAACTAGAGAAGCCGGGTCAAGGGTGTTCGGCTGTTTTCTGTACTACTCTTACAACTTTTCTAAAAGTTTGAAGTTCTTTCAACTTTTTTTTTTTTTTTTTTTGAGATGGGATCTTGTTCTGCCGCCCAGGCAGGAGTACAGTGGCACAGTCATGGTTCACTATAGCCCTGACGTCCCAGGCTCAATGATCCTTCCACCTCAGCCTCCTAAGGAGGTGGGACCACAGGCATGCGCCACCATGCCCAGCTCATTTTAAAATATTTTTTATAGACATAGGGGTCTTGCTACGTTGCCCAACCTGGTTTTGAATTTCCGGGCTCAAGTGATTCTCCCGCCTCATAAAGTGTTGGAATTGCAGGTGTGAGCCACTGCACCCGGCCTCTACCAGAATTTTAAATGACAATGATATTTTTTTTTTTTTTTTTTTTTTTTTTTTGAGACGGAGTCTGGCTCTGTCGCCCGGGCTGGAGTGCAGTGGCCGGATCTCAGCTCACTGCAAGCTCCGCCCCCCGGGTTTTACGCCATTCTCCTGCCTCAGCCTCCCGAGTAGCTGGGACTACAGGCGCCCGCCGCCTCGCCCGGCTAGTTTTTTGTATTTTTTAGTAGAGACGGGGTTTCACCGTGTTCGCCAGGATGGTCTCGATCTCCTGACCTCGTGATCCGCCCGTCTCGGCCTCCCAAAGTGCTGGGATTACAGGCTGNGTTGCCCAACCTGGTTTTGAATTTCCGGGCTCAAGTGATTCTCCCGCCTCATAAAGTGTTGGAATTGCAGGTGTGAGCCACTGCACCCGGCCTCTACCAGAATTTTAAATGACAATGATTTTTTTTTTTTTTTTTTTTGAGTCAGAGTCTCACTCTGTTGCCCAGGCTGGAGTGCCATGGCGTGATCTCGGCTCACCGCAACCTCCACCTCCTGGGTTCAAGTGATTCTCCTGCCTCAGCCTCCTGAGCAGCTGGGATTACAGGCATGTGCCACCACGCCCAGCTAATTTAGTACTTTTAGTAGAGACGGGGTTTCACCATGTTGGCCAGGGTAGTCTTGAACTCCTGACCTCAGGTGACCTGCCTGCTTCAGCCTCTCAAAGTGCTGGGATTACAGGTGTGGGCTACTGTGCCCAGCCCATGATAAAGATTTTTTTTTTTTTTTTTTTTTAGAGACAGAGTCTCGCGCTGTGTCACCCAGGCTGGAGTGCAAGTGGCGCGATCTCGGCTCACTGCAAGCTCCGCCTCTCAGGTTCACGCCATTCTCCTGCCTCAGCCTCCGAGTAGCTGGGACTACAGGCGCCCGCCACCACGCCCGGCTAGTTTTTTGTATTTTTAGTAGAGACGGGGTTTCACCATGTTAGCCAGGATGGTCTCGATCTCCTGACCTCGTGATCCACCCGCCTCGGCCTCCCAAAGTGCTGGGATTACAGGCTTGAGCCACCGCGCCCGGCCGATAAAGATTTTTAAAACCAACAAATGGAAACAGAATATAAACAAACAACATTGTAATGTTTGTATTAAATCATGCTAGGAGGAACACTGGGGCAATCTCCCACTCACATTTCACAGAGGGGAGGGAAGCCTCACCTGCTTAGCACACAACCACCTGGAGGCTGGGAGCAAGGCCACCCTTCCCCACCCCTCCCTGCCTGTCCCTCCCGCCCTGCCCCTGCTCACTGGGATCCTGCTCGGCGTCCATCTTGGCCTTGAGCAGCATCCGCAGCCGCGATACCTCCTGTCGCTTGAGCTCATCCAGCTTGGTGCGGACATGGTGGCTGACGAAGTCCAGCTCTCGGCTCAGCTTCCCGCTCTGACGGGAGAGGAGACCCTGGTCAGCCTGGGGGCCTGGGAGGGGGCATGCTGGGCGGCCTCGGCCTGCTCTCTGTCTTCTCTTGCAGCTTCTTACAAGCTTTCTCATGCCCCAGTCTTATACCGCCTCTTCCCTGCTTATAGTCCCCCAGCTCCTCAGAGTCTTCAGGAAGGACAGCTCCCAGCCCGTCAGCCTGGCATTCAAGGCCCTGCCTACCTCTGCTGCCCCATCTCCCGTCATTCATCAAGTCACACGTTTAGGGCCAGGTGCGGTGGGTCACACCTGTAATCCCAGCACTTTAGGAGGCTGAGGTGGGAGGATCGCATGAGCCCAGGAGTTCAAGAGCAGCCCGGGCAACATGGCAAGTCCCTGTCTCTAGAAACAATAAAAAATTAGCTGGGCATGGTGGTGAGACCCAGGCCCACAAGGACAGAGCCTGCTACCAGGGTTCAGTGTCCTACTCAGTGAAATGGGGACAATGACAGTGCTCCTAGAGGCCTGACATGGGAGTTCATGGTGACGTGAGGGACACCAGCACCTCCCTTATTTTGAATTCTTCCTCTGTAGAAGGCACCATAGGAGCATTCTGTTAGTGCAACCCTGTCACAGCACTTGCTAAGGAGTGTCACCACGCTCTTCCATACCCTTTACACATCTTTCTTTGGAAAATCCAAAGCCCAGAATCCTTCCCTTGGAAAATCCAAACCCGAACCCTGCTTTTTCCAGATGGGGAAACTGAGGCACGGTGCGGGGAGGCCCCATAGCTGGTAAGTGGTGGAGCTGCAACTGAAAGCCTGCCCCGCGGGACCCTGCACTAACCTCGTATTCTGTGCTCCCCAAAGCTCTTCCCAGCTTGTGACCCCAAGAAGCAACTTCTCCCTGAGCCTCATTTTGGTGATTTCAAATACAGGCAGAGCTGGAGCCATGTGGCCCCTTTGAAGAAACCAGTATGGCCAGGCACGGTGGCTCACGCCTGTAATCCCAACACTTTGGGAGGCCGAGATGGGCGGATCACAAGGTCAGGAGTTCGAGACCAGCCTGGCCAACATGGTGAAACTCCATCTCTACTAAAAATACAAAAATCAGTCAGGCATGGTGGCGTGCGCCTGTAATCCCAGCTACTTGGGAGGTTGAGACAGGAGAATCCCTTGAACCCAGGAGACGGAGGTGCAATGAGCTGAGATCGTACCATTGCACTCCAGCCTGGGTATCAGAGCAAGACTCTATCTCAAAAAAAAACAGAAAAAGAAAAAGAAAAAAAGAAACCAGTCCTCTCCTGAACTCTGTCCCACCCCGCACGTACCCCTCCCACAGCCCCCACTGCCCCCAGCCGCACCTTGATGTCCTCCGCATTGGCAGCTTGCAGCTTCTCTCGGAAATGCCCATCTGTCTCCAGCACATCAATGACCTCCTGGAGGTACCGGTGGTAGTACAGGCCTGTGTCCTGAGGCAACGAGGACAGACATAGCAGCCCCTGCTCCCACCCCCACCTCCACCATCACTCCTGTTACTGTTATGGCCACTCCCTAGGGCAGCTGACGAGGGACTCGTCAGTTTTTACCTTTTCCCATATATGTAGCAAAGATGAAATGAAAATCACATCAGTGAACACCCAGCCCAATACTGCCCAGAGTGGGTGCTCAGAGTGGACATGACTTGTTGGGAAGCTGTGAATCATACCTTTATCCATCTATCCAACCATCCATTCATCCATGCATCCACTCCCCTTTCCATACATCCCACCCACCCATCCATCCATACATCCCACCCACCCATCTATCCACCCATCATCCATCCATCCATCCACCCACCCATACATCCATCCATACATCCATCCACCCATCCATCCATACATCCCACCCACCCATCCATTCACCCATCATCTGTTCATCCATCCATCCATCCATCAATCCACCCACCCACCCACCCATCCATCCACCCACCCACCCACCCATCTGACCATCTATCCACCCATTCATCCACCCACCCATCCATCCACCCATCCATCTACCCACCCACCCATCCATCCATCCAACCAACCATCTGTCCACCCATCCATCCACCCATCCAACCATCCATCCATCCATCCATCCATCCATCCATCCATCCATCCATCCATCCACTCATCCACCCAACCACCCACCCACCCATCCATCCACCCGCCCATGCATCCATCCATCCGTGCATCCATCCGTCCATCCATCCACCCATCCATCCACCCGTGCATCCATCCACTCATCCATCCATCCACCCGCCCATTCATCCAACCATCCATGCATCCATCCATCCACTCATCCACCCACCCATCCATCCACCCGCCCATCCATCTACCTGCCTATCCATCCACTTCCCCGGCCATGTATGCATCCACTCATTCAACGAACATTCACCAGGCCCCTATCATATGCCGCACTGTGAACAACACAGACGAAAGTCCCAGGCCTTCTGATCCCACCCTTGTCATACATAGCTGGGTGTCACTTTACTCTCCCTGGGCCTTCTCTGCTCTTCCTATTTAAAAAATAGGTAGTATATCCTCTGCCTCCCAGATCTGTAGTGAAAAGCAAATAAGATAAATTAGAAAAATAAATAAATAAAATCACAAAAGAGGCCGGGCGCGGTGGCTCAAGCCTGTAATCCCAGCACTTTGGGAGGCCGAGACGGGCGGATCACGAGGTCAGGAGATCAAGACCATCCTGGCCAACATGGTGAAACCCCGTCTCTACTAAAAAATACAAAAGGCCGGGCGCGGTGGCTCAAGCCTGTAATCCCAGCACTATGGGCGCGCGAGGCGGGCGCAGGAGAATGGCGTGAACCCGGGAGGCAGAGCTTGCAGTGAGCTGAGATCTGGCCACTGCACTCCAGCCCAGGCGACAGAGCGAGACTCCGTCTCAAAAAAAAAAAAAAAAAAAAAAATCACAAAAGAGAGAAGGCCAGGCGTGGTGGCTCAAGTCTGTAATCCCAGTGCTTTGGGAGGCTGAGGCAGGAGGATTGCTTGAGCCCAGGAGTCTGAGGCTGCAGTGCATTATAATCATATCATCTCACTCCAGCCTAGGTGACAGAGCAAGACCCTGTGTCCCAAACAAACAAAAAAAAATTAAAATTAAAAAAAAGAGAGAATTGGCCAGGCATGGTGGCTCATGCCACCATGATTCTAGCACTTTGAGAGGCCAAGGCGGGTGGATTGCTTGAGCTCAAGAGTTCGGGACCAGCCTGGGCAACATAGGGAGACTCCCGTCTCTATAAAAAGAAAAAAATCAGCTGGGCATGGTGGCACACGCCAGTAGTCCCAGCTACTTGGGAGGCTGAGGCAGAAGGATCACTTGAGTCCAGGAGTTCAAGGCTGCAGTGAGCTATAATCCTGCCACTGCACTCCAGCCTGGGCACCAGCACAAGACCCTATTTTTTATATATATATATATACATTCATTACCTCTTTATCAAGTCTCACAAGGTCCCACATGATCCACATAATCCCCCTCTCCCCTCCTCCTCACTCGCCCTGCTCCAGCCACAGCAGCCTCCTTGACATCCTCAACTTGCTCTGCTTTCTCCTACCAAGTGGACTTTGCTCATGCTGTTCCCTCTGCCTGGAATGCTCTTCCCTTCACTTCCTCTCTTCCTTGCTCTTTACTTAACATATCTCTCCAGTTCAGAACTCAGTGGCTCACACCTATGATCCCAGCACTTTGGGAGGCCGTGGTGGGCAGATCACTTGAGGTCAGGAGTTAGAGACTAGCCTGGGCAGTATAATGAACCCTGTCTCTACCAAAAATACAAAAATATTAGCTAGGCGTGGTGGCACATGCCTGAAGTCCCAGCTACTCCAGAGGCTGAGGCAGAAGGATCGCTTGAGCCCTGGAGACGGAGGTTGCAGTGATTGTACCACTGCGCTCCAGCTTTGGTGACACAGCAAAAATCCATCTCAAAAAAAAAAAAAAAGAAAAAGAAAATGAAAAAATGAGGTGGCTCATGCCTGTAATCCCAGCACTTTGGGAGGCCAAGGCAGGTGGATCACGAGGTCAGGAGATCGAGACCATCCTGACCAACATGGTGAAATCCCATTTCTACTAAAAATACAAAAATTAGCTGTGCATGGTGGTGCACGCCTGTAGTCCCAGCTACTCGGGAGGCTGAGGCAGGAGAATCACTTGAACCTGGGAGGCAGAGGTTGCAGTGAGCCAAGATTGCACCACTGCACTCCAGCCTGGCGACAGAGCAAGAAAGAAAGAAAGAGCTCAACTCACGCCTCCCTTCCTCCCTGTCACCCCTGGTGTTCACCCTCACAGAGCCCTGCCCTTCGTCTTCCATCTCCCAGTGAGCAGGGATAGTCCACAGGCACAGGGCACACATGTGGCTGTGCCCTAACAACTACCACTGTGCCTGCCTCATGGAAGGTGCTCAGGAAACATGTGGAATGGAAGAAAGGAAATGGGACTCAACAAAGCCTTCCTGGGTCTGCAAGGATTTCACAGAATAGAGGCCTAACTTGCAGCATGGGGACCAGAAACACCCAATGATCCATTCCAGGGGATAATGACCAGCCCATTCTTTGTTTTTTTGAGACAGAGTCTCAGAAAACAGAGTCTCAGAGTCTCAGTTCTGTCGCCAAGGCTAGAGTGCAGTGGCGTGATCTCGGCTCACTGCAGCCTCCACCGCCTTGGTTCCAGCAGTTCTCGTGCCTCAGCCTCCCAGAATAGCTGGGATTATAGGCATGAGTCACCACGCCCAGCTAATTTTTGTATGTTTGGTAGAGATGGGGTTTTGCCATGTTGGCTAGGCTGATCTCGAACTCCTGATCTCAAGTGATCTGCCTGCCTCAGCCTCCCAAAATGCTGGGATTACAGGCATGAGCCACCGCGGCTAGCCTGTCTAGCCTTTTTTTTGAGACAGAGTCTCGCTCTGTCACCTAGGCTGGAGTGCAGTGGCCTGATCTCGGCTCACTGCAAGCTCTGCCTCCTGGGTTCACGCCATTCTCCTGCCTCAGCCTCCCGAGTAGCTGGGACTACAGGTGCCTGCCACCATGCCCGGCTAATTTTTTGTATTTTTAGTAGAGACGGGGTTTCACCGTGTTAGCCAGGATGGTCTCGATCTCCTGACCTCGTGATCCACCGGCCTCCCAAAGTGCTGGGATTACAGGCTTGAACCACTGTGCCCAGCCTGACCAGCCTATTCTTATAGGAAGCTATAGGAAGATTCCGACCACAAGACACGCACTAGTCTTCAGGATCTCCAAAGTTCCAAATCCCTTAGGACCAAAGCTTTTATTGGGTTTGATAAACACATGTTGGAATTAATAAACAAGCAGTGCACCCACCCTTTTGTAATTTAAACTACAACTCCCAAGAGCACCATGAAGTCAGACTACCCCCAGCTAGCCAACATCAACTGCTACTGGGAACTAGCAACATGGTGCTACTGGGAAATGTAGTTTTGTTTGTTTGTTTGTTTGTTTGTTTTCAGATTCCTTCTTGGGTAGAGAGAATCTTAAAAAAACAGAGGTTTATTTGGGGCGTGAAGCACATTTTCCACACCTCAGAGTCAGGGACTTCCAGTTTTTCACCAAGTCAAACCCCTGCTGCTGGGAGGAATGGCGGGCAAAAGACAAGCTACAACCGTAGGGCCAGTTAAGTCACTGGAACATCCACCCTATGGGCACGGGGTCTGCAGGAATTGTAGTACCACTGCAAACACCTGGCTGGACAGCAGGGCTGGGCCACTTACGGGACTCTCAGTCGCAGGGGCCTCCTCCTTGTCGGGCGCCCCTCGCTCCAGGGGGACAGCCAGCACAGCGCGAAGCAGGACCACCAGCAGCAACGGTAACAGAAGGAGGGTTCCTCGGGGCCCAGAGGGAGGCATGGCGGTGTGGTCTGTGGGGGACGGAGGGCTGGATAATGCATAATGTCTGTCCCAAGCCTCTTCCTCCCCTGGAACCAGGAGTTCGGGCCTCCAGTGCCGCCCCTACTTCCAAGACTCAGGACACAAGCATTTCGTTACCCAGGCCCCAGGATTCCAGGCCTCCAGCCTTCCCTTCCTCCGACACAGGAGTCCGGGCCCTCAGACCCAGGAGTCCTGGCTCCCAACACGCTCCTCCCTCACACTCGGGAATCCGGGATCTCCTCCTCCCCCAGACCCTAGAGTTCAGGGTGCCAGCCTCCTCTTTTCCCAGGACCTAAAGTACTGGCACCCAGTGCATCCCCCTCCGGGACCCAGTTTTCCAGCCCTGTGGCCCCCATCCCTCCCTAGGACCCAAGAGTCTTGGAACCCTGGCCTCTCACCTCTCCTTCACCGCAGAGGGCGTTTTCCAGGGCTGGCAAGGACCTCCGGTGCGTTCTTGGTGATTTCCCCCCTAGGCCACGCCCACTTTCCACAGAGGCCCCGCCCCAAAGAGGCCTGATTGGTCCACGCTGGCCCCGTACCTTTCATCCACGTCTAGCGGCCCCGCCCCTTGCCGAAGTCGCTCGCATTTTCGTGAAAACCTCGCTTCTGTCTCGGAATACCAGCCTCTTAACGCCACATTTCCCGCCTATGCCAAAAGAAAGAGAAAGCTTTCAAAGACAACTACAACTCCCTGCCGGCCGGGGGAAAAATAACTTCCGCGGGCATCGTGGCCCCTTCGCCTTATGGGAGCTGTAGTTTTGCCCATTTATTTTCGCCCCACGAAGTGCCTGCAATTTACAGCACGGTAGAAATTGCATAGCCTTCCTTACGAGTTTCTTTCTTCTTATTTTTTGAGACAGGGTTTGCTCTGTCACCCAGTCTGGAGTGCAGTGGCGCAATCACTTCTCACTGCAGCCTCTACCTCCCAGGCCCAAGCAATCCTCCTGCGTCAGCCTCCCAAGTAGTTGGGACTACAGGCCCGGTTAATATATATTTTTTTAATTTTTAATAAAAATATTTAAATATTTAATTCTTTTTCAGCCTTTTTTTTTTTTTTTTTTTTTTAACATTCTGTCTTTCACACTTCTCACAGTCAGGCCAGGCTTGGGGGCTCATGCCTGTAATCCCAGCACTTTGGGAGGCCGAGGCGGGCAGATCACCTGAGGTCAAAGGCTTGAGACCAGCCTGACCAATGTGGAGAAGCCCCGTCTCCACTAACAATACAAAAATTAGCCAGGCGTGGTGGCGCATGCCTGTAATCCCAGCTATTCAGGAGGCTGAGGCAGGACAATCGCTTGAACCCGAGAGGCGGAGGTTGCAGTGAGCCGAGATCGCGCCACTGCACTCTAGCCTGGGCGACAGAGTGAGACTCCGTCTCAAAAAAGAAAAGAAAAAAAGAGACGATGTCTCTGTACTGCTGGTCTGGATCTGGATCTCCTGGGCTCAAGCAATCTTCCCGCCCCGTCTCCGCCTCCCTAAGTGCTGGGATTACAGGCGTGAGCCACTGCTCCCTGGCTCTTGTAAGTTTCTTGTTTTTTTTTTTTTTTGAGACAGAGTCTCGCTCTGCCGCCCGGGCTGGAGTGCAGTGGCCGGGTCTCAGCTCACTGCAAGCTCCACCTCCCCGGTTTACGCCATTCTCCTGCCTCAGCCTCCCAAGTAGCTGGGACTACAGGCGCCCGCCACCTCGCCCGGCTATTTTTTTTTTTTTTTTTTTTTGAGACGGAGTCTTGCTCTGTCACCCAGGCTGGAGTGCTGTGGCCGGGTCTCAGCTCACTGCAAGCTCCGCCTCCCGGGTTCCCGCCATTCTCCTGCCTCAGCCTCCCGAGTAGCTGGGACTACAGGCGCCCGCCACCTCGCCCGGCTAGTTTTTTGTATGTGTTTAGTAGAGACAGGGTTTCACCGTGTTAGCCAGGATGGTCTCGATCTCCTGACCTCGTGATCCGCCCGTCTCGGCCTCCCAAAGTGCTGGGATTACAGGCTTGAGCCACCGCGCCCGGCCAAGGCTATTTTTTTTTTTGTATTTTTTAGTAGAGACGGGGTTTCACTGTGTTAGCCAGGATGGTCTCGATCTTCTGACCTCGTGATCCGCCCGTCTCGGCCTCCCAAAGTGCTGGGATTACAGGCTTGAGCCACCGCGCCCGGCCTGTAAGTTTCTTGTAAGCGAGATGTGTACAGTGAGGCCGCGAAGTCTCTGGTCTCTTTAAGGAACACCCACACGTCATTCGTGTTCAGAACCCCCGGAGCAGCGTTGCCTGGCTGCATCAGTGACCGAGCTCATTACTTTGTTGGAAGTGGAAAGTAGAAGGTCAGAAGGGAGTGGACCAGGTCAGGTCCCAGGGGAAATCCTCCCTCCCTCTGAACCGTCTTTCTTCTCCCTTTTTCGCAGATATCCCGAGATTAGGTCCCCAGCTTCCAAACGGAGGAGCAGGTATGTTTAGAGATTGGCCAGAGAGGCAAGGTACCGAGGCATCAATGTGAGCAGCCTCTGCAGGCACCTGATGGGGAGAAGGAGTCTCCCGGATCCCAAGCAGGTGGGCGGTGGAGTTCTAGGCCACTGGGGGCTGGGTGTTTGAGGTACACAGTCCTGAGTGCTGATGCCTGGGTGCTGGAGAATTAGATATTTTGGGGAGAGAGAAGCGGACTTGCGGACACCTGTGGGAAGCTGGAAACAGGCTACTGGATCCCGACAGGAGTGGGTGCTGGGATTCCGGCTGCCTGGGTCCAGGAGCGAATTTAAAGGTAAGGATCAGGCTGGGCACAGTAGCTCATGCCTGTAATCCCAGCACTTTGGCAGGCCAAGGTGGGCGGATCATCTGAGGTCAGGAGTCCGACACCAGCTTGACCAACATAGTGAAACCCGGTCTCTACTAAAATTAAAAAAAAAATTAGGCATAATAGCGCACACCTGTAGTCCCAGCTACTCGGGAGGCTGAGGCAGGAGAATCGCTTGAACCCAGGAGGTGGAGGTTGCAGTGGCCGAGGTGGTGCCACTGCACTGTAGCCTGGGTGACAGAGTGAGGCTCGGCTGTCTCAAAATAAATAAATAAATAAATAAAGCAAGCAAGCTAAGGATTAGGTTTTGGTGGGCAGGATCCATTGGGATGTTGGTTCGGATCCTGACTCCTCATTCTTGCTTCTGCAGAATGTCTCAGGATGATGACACATTGAGAAGAGAGTGAGTAGGGGAACAGATGGGTAGGGGTGGAGGTGGAAGGGGCTGGGGACCCCATGCACTCAGCTCTGGCCTCATAACCATGTTTGCAGGTTCAGCACCATCGGCCTTGCAGGAAGGGGCTGGGGACCTGGACTCCTGTGTCCTAAAGGGAGGGGGCTAGGGTGCAGACTTCTGGGTCTGAAAGAGAAGGGGTTGGGGCCCCCAGACTCCTGAGTCCTGAGACAGGAAGAACCTGGGATCTCTGGGTCCTGGCTTCTGAGGGTCAGTGCCAGGACAAAGGGCCCCATAACTGGTAGAACAGGCTCAGGTTCTGCACCTTTTGTGACCTCACAGGTGCCCAGAACCCAAGTTGGGATAGGGGCAGGATGGGGGAGAGGGAGGGGCTCTTGGGCAACCGAGGTTCCCTGCAAACTGTCACTATGAGCCTGCGTCTCTCTCAGCATCCTGGAGCATGAGCTTGCTGCTATGAGGCTGCAGAAGCTGGAACAGCAGGTATTGTGCCCAGGAATCTCGCCACTCCAACTCTTCCGCCTTCTGTGCCTCCCCAGGGGCCTCTCCACCAGGTCTTGCTCTAGGACTCCCCGCCTGTGTTGGCTGTCTCTCATCCTTGAGTTTTCCCATTGAGAAATGAGAAAATAGGAATTTGGGCCTGGGCGCAGCAGCTCACGATTGTAATCACAGCACTTTGTGATGCTGAGGTGGGCAGATCACTTGAGGTCAGGAGTTCAAGACCAGCCTGGCCAACATGGTGAAACCCATCTCTACTAAAACAAAAAAAGTAGCCGGGTGTGGTGGCAGGTGCCTGTAATCCCAGCTACTCGGTAGGCTGAGGCAGGAGAATTGTTTAAACCCAGGAGGCGGAGGCTGCAGTGAGTGGAGATCGTGGTACTGTACTCCAGCCTGGGCGATAGAGCTAGACTCTGTCTCAAAAAGAAAAAAAAAAAAGAAAAAGAAAAGAAAATAGGAATTGGGGGTCCTAAATAAGCAAAAAACCCTTGTGATGAATTTCTAAGGAACAAGGCTTCTAGAAGGCAGGACTCCTGGGTCCTGGGGGAGGAGAGGACAGGGTGTCAGGACTCTTGGATCTGAGTTCAAGGGTGGAGTGAGGGAGGAGCAGCTGAAGCACTGAGGGCCTGGACATCTGGGCCCCAGTGGAGAAAGGGGTTCACAAACTCTCGAGCCCTTGCCCCGGCCCCATCTCGCTTCTGTCTTCACATCTGGTTCCTGCCCCCGACACCCACCTCTCCCATTTCCCCAGCGGCGGCTGTTTGAAAAGAAGCAGCGACAGAAGCGCCAGGAGCTCTTCATGGTTCAGGCCAATCCTGACGCTTCCCTGTGGCTTTGGCGCTCGTGTCTGCGGGAGGAGCGCCTTTTAGGTGACAGAGGTGACCAAAGGCCCCTGGGGCTCCTCCTGGGGGCGTTCGCCTGGAGGGGAGGGGCCTGTGGGAGTCCGTGGGCGGAGCCTAGTGGAAGAAGGGGTGGAGCCTTAGGATGCGGACTTGAAGGTGGATGGGGGCTGGCCTTGGCCCAGGAGAGCTTTAGAACAGCGCCCAGGGTAGAGGCTTATCGGGGACCCCCGCGGCAGGACCTGTGAGGGAGGGGTTCGGGGCGGGGCTACAGAGCGCAGGGGCGGTGCGTGGTACAACTGGCAAGGGAAAGGGGTAAGAGAATGTGATGATTGGGCTTGGCAGAGCTCGGGGGTGGATCCTGGGAAAGCCGGGACCCCCACCCCAACCCCGGGATTGCGGAGACGGGGTCTAGGGGTCGGGGCGTGGCGTGGTCTCATTATTAGAGCCTGGCGCGAGATTGTTTACGTGCGGAGCCCGCAACAATCCAGCGGCAGGGCTGTGCTTGTTTGAGCCTTAGGATGCAGTTTGGGACCTGGGTGAGTCTCAAGGTTTGGGTAGTTCCGCGAAACGGGGGTGATTTTTTTTTTTTCTTTTTTGAGACGGAGTTTAGCTCTTGTTGCCAAGGCTGGAGTGCAATGGCGCAATCTCGGCTCACCGTAACCTCCGCCTCCCGGGTTCAAGCGATTCTCCTGCCTCAGCCTCCCTAGTAGCTGGGACTACAAGCATGCGCCACCGTGCCCGGCTAATTTTGTAGTTTTAGTGGAGAAGGTGTTTCTCCATGTTGGTCAGGCTGGTCTGGGACTCCCGACCTCAGGTGATCCGCCTGCCTCGGCCTCCCAAAGAGCTGGGATTACAGACGTGAGTCACGGCACCCGGCGGGGGTGATATTTGGGAGCCCAGTGACGGGGTGTTGTTTGGTTGAGGACCGGAATTTGTAGACCCTTTTCATGGGCTCGCTGCACCTTCTCCCAGGCCTTAGGAACCCTTTCCTCCGGAAGAAAGTGTCAGAGGCACATCTGCCCTCTGGCATCCACAGTGCCCTGGGCACCGTGAGCTGTGGTGGAGACGGCAGGGGCGAGCACGGCCTCCTGACACCCCGGACAGAAGCAGGTATTTGCGAGTCCTCGGACCTCCTAGACCCCAGAACTCCGCCCCTACTGGAACTCAGGAGTCTGGGGCCTCAATCCATCTGTCCAAAATACTCAGGAGCTCAGGACTGCACCCACTCCTTCCTCACACCAAGGAGTTCAGGTCTTGAGCCGCCTCGTCCTGCAGCATCCAGAAATCCAACTCTCCCCTCCTTCCTTACTCAGTGTTCAGGAATCTCGGTCTTCAGTCCCCTTTCTCATCCTGGCTCCCAGACAATTCCGATCCAGAATTGGAGGAAGTCTCCGTGGAGAATGGTTCGGTCTCTCCCCCACCTTTTAAACAGTCTCCGAGAATCCGACGCAAGGGTTGGCAAGCCCGCCAACGACCTGGTAATTTAGGGGACATTGGGATGAAACCTGGGATCCCCTGGTTCATGCAGCAAATCTTCCCCTTTCTTAGGTAGCAGCTTCATTGAGGTATAATTCACATACCATACAAGTCACCCATTTAAAGTTTACAATTCCATGGTTTCCAGTATATGGTTGCCCCTCGGTATCTGCAGGGGGTGTGTTCCCGGAACCCCAAAGATACCAAGATCCGCAGATGCTCGAGTCCCTTGCATAAAATGGTGTAAAATTTGCATATAAACTATGAACATCTCTCCATATACTGTAAGTCATCTCTAGATAACTTATAATACCTAATACAGTATAAATGCAATGTAAATTGTTGTTGTTGTTGTTGGGAGGGAGTCTCACTCTGTTGCCCAGGCTGGAGTACAATGGTACAATTTCGTCTCACTGCAAGCTCCACCTCCCGGGTTCAAGCGATTCTCCTGCCTCAGCCTCCTGCGTAGCTGGGACTATAGGTGTGCACCACCAAGCCTGGCTAATTGTTGTATTTTTAGTAAAGACGGGGTTTCACCATGTTGGCCAGACTGGTCTTAAACTCCTGACCTTGTGATCCGCCCACTTCAGCCTCCCAAAGTGCTGGGATTATAGGCATAAGCCATCATGCCTGGCCCGTAAATAGCTGTTATACTTTATTTTTAAAAATTTTGGGCCGGGCGCGGTGGCTCACGCCTGTAATCCCAGCACTTTGGGAGGCCGAGGCGGGTGGATCACAAGGT
>NC_037687.1:25980552-26011662 GCF_003255815.1 Theropithecus gelada | reverse complement strand
TTTTTTTTTTTTTTTTTTTTTAAGACAGAGTCTTACTCTGTCACCAAGGCTGGAGTACAGTGGAACAATCTCAGCTCACTGCAACGTCTGCTTCCTGTGTTCAAGAGATTCTTGTGCCTCGGCCTCCCAAGTAGCCGGGACTACGAGCACATGCCACTGTGCCTGGCTAATTTTCATATTTTTAGTAGAAACGGGGTTTCACCATGTTGGCCAGGCTGGTCTCGAACTCCTGGCCTTATGTGATCCTCCCACCTCAGCCCTTCAAAATGCTGGGATTAGAGGCGTGAGCCACTGCGCCCGGCTGGTCCTTGACCCATTTCTCAGGGCAGCCAAGCAAGAGCCTACGGTTGCCTGTGTCCACCCTCACCGCCTCTCGGGACCATCCTAGGCTCTCCCTGTTCACTTCTGTCCCCTTCTCTCCTCAGAAGCCCACCCGGGCAGTAAACAAGGTCCATGCCTTTGGGAAGAGAGGCAATGCGCTCAGGAGGGATCCCAACCTTCCCGTGCACATCCGAGGCTGGCTTCATAAGCAGGTGGGGTCAGTAGGAGAAGGAAAAGGACACTGGAGTCCGTGCCCCTGGCTGTCCTCTGTCTCTCACCTTCCAAGTCCCCAAATAGGCTTTCTTTTTCTTACTATCACTGCCCCTCTCCTTATTCTGTCATTGTTTGTTTGTTTGTTTATTTATTTATTTATTTATTTTTTTAATTTTATTATTATTTTTTTTTGAGACGGAGTCTCGCTCTGTCGCCCAGGCTGGAGTGCAGTGGCGCGATCTCGGCTCACTGCAAGCTCCGCCTCCCGGGTTCACGCCATTCTCCTGCCTCAGCCTCCCGAGTAGCTGGGACTACAGGCGCCCACAACCGCGCCCGGCTAATTTTTTTTTGTATTTTTAGTAGAGACGGGGTTTCACCGTGGTCTCGATCTCCTGACCTTGTGATCCGCCCGCCTCGGCCTCCCAAAGTGCTGGGATTACAGGCGTGAGCCACCGCGCCCGGCCTGTTTGTTTATTTTTAAGACAGTCTCTTCCTGTCACCCAGGCTGGAGGGCAATAGTGTGATCTCGGCTCAATGCAACCTCTGGCCTCCAGTTCAAGTGATTGTCATGCCTCAGCCTCCTGAGTAGCTGGGCTTATAGGCATGCGCCACCATGCCTAGCTAATATTTGTATTTTCGGTAGAGATGGGGTTTTACCATGTTGGCCAGGGTGGTCTCAAACTCCTGACCTCAAGTGATCCGCCTGCCTAAGCTCCCTAAAATGCAGGGATTAGAGGCGTGAGCCACCACGCCTGGCCCATTCATTTATTCTTTCTTGAGTACTTCTTGAACACTTACAATGTTCTCAATCCCAGGGCACACACCATGCAAATAACACAAATAAGTATTTATAGTACATTCCAGATCAGGTGGAACATGGGTGGATAATAAATTAGTAAGTAAATAAATGAACTTGATCATTTCAGATTGCAGGAAGGGCTATGAAGAAGTAACATAGAGGCCAGGTTCAGTGGCATAACCCCAGCATTTTGGAAGGCCAACGCGGGAAGATCGTTTGAGCTTAGGAGTTCTAGACCAGCCTGGGCAACATGAACAAACCTCATCTCTACAAAACACACACACACACACACACACACACACACACACACACACACACACAAAACAAACAAAAAAAACCTAGCTGAGTATGGTGGTGTGTGCCTGTAGTCCCAGCTTCTGGGGAGGCTAAGGCAATAGGATTGCTGAAGCCCAGGAAGGTGAGGCTGCAGTGAACTGTGTTCATGTCACTGCATGCCAGCCTGGGCGACAAGTCCCAGCTACTCGGGAGGCTGAGGCAGGAGAATGGCGTGAACCCGGGAGGCGGAGCTTGCAGTGAGCCGAGATCGCGCCACTGCACTCCAGCCTGGGCGACAAAACGAAGACTCCGTCTCAAAGAAAAACAACAACAACAAAAACAACCTAAATTATCCAGCATCGTGGCGGGCACCTGTAGTCCCAGCTCCTCAGGAGGCTGAGCCGGGAGAATCGCTTGAACTCGGGAGGCGGAGGTTGCAGTCAGCCGAGATTGTGCCATTGCACTCCAGCCTGGGTGACAGAGCGAGACTCCATCTCAAAAACAAACAAACAAACAAACAACCAAAAAACAGTAAGTGATGGAAAGGAATTTGAGACTTAATTCTAAGTGTTCTTAATTCTCTGTTTTGAAAAGATCACTAACGTGATCTGATGTGTAATTTTAAAAGATCATGTGGGCTTCTATGGGAATGGGTTGAGGAGAAGAGGCACACGAGGTTGGAGATGGTGGAGTAGTTCAGGCAGAGGCGATGTGGAGACGCTGAATTTGGGTCATGGCTCAGCGCCACCTTCCTGGCCTGTCTGTGTCTCAGGCTCCAGAATAATTGTACTAAGTCTCTGTAGCTAAAGTCTCTGCCTATATGTGATCCATGTCTCATCCACACCTCCCTAAAACTTCTCAGTCTCCAACGGATAGATGAGAAAACATGAGGGTGGATTCTAGGGGGAAGTGACTTGTTCCAGAGCATAGTTTGAAAGTGGGGGAGGCCAGATGCAGTGGCTCATGCCTGTAATCCCAGCACTTTGGGAGGCTGAGGTGGGTAGATCATTTGAGGTCAGGAGTCCAAGACCAGCCTGGTCAACATAGCGAAATCCTGTCTCTACTAAAAATACAAAAATTAGCTGGGTGTGGTGGTGTGTGCCTGTAATCTCAGCTACTCGGGAGGCAGGAGAATCATTTGAACCTGGGAGGCGGAGGTTGCCATGAGCCGAGATCACGCCACAGCACTCCAGCTTGAGCTACAGAGCAAGACTCTGTCTTAAAAAAAAAAAAAAAGAAAGAGAGAGAGAGAAAAGAAAAGAAAGCAGGGGAGTCCGGAATCTATGTCAGCACAACCACCACACTTGTAATAGAAGTAAGGCTTCTATTCTATTATGTTCAGAGGGTTTCCAGCTCTCCTTCTTATCCACTCCATCACCCCAAACATGTGTCTGTGTGTCTCTGTCTCTTCTCTCTTTCTGGGTCTTTCTCCTGTGCCTCCACCCCACTCCCAGGCTCAAGTGATCCTCCCTCCTCAGCCTCGTGAGTAGCTGGGACTACAGGCATGCGCCACAACATCCGGCTAATTTTTGTTTTTTTAGTAGAGATGGGGTTTCGCCATGTTACCCAAGCTGGTCTCAAACTCCTGGAATCAAGTGATCCACCCGCCTTGGCCTCTCAAAGTGCTGGGATTACAGGCGTGAGCCATTGTGCCCAGCCTCACCCCACTCCCTTGATCCCTGCTCTATATCTCTGTTCTTCTCTCTCCAAATTTCTTTCTCTCTCTGGCTCTCTGTCCCCATCGTCACTGCCTTCATCTCTTTTTCTGTTTCCCTTTACTCAGGCCCCTCCTCCCATCTCTCTCCCCAGGACAGCTCGGGGCTCCGTCTCTGGAAACGCCGCTGGTTCGTCCTCTCCGGCCATTGCCTCTTTTATTACAAGGGTCAGTGGTTGGCTGGCTTGGGGTGGGAGGGCCCCCCCAACCTGCCCTTCTCTCTAGCGTCTTGGCCTCCTGATCCCTGTGTGATCCTTGACCTCAGCCCCTCTTTGCAGACAGCCGCGAGGAGAGTGTCCTGGGCAGTGTCCTGCTCCCCAGCTACAATATTAGGCCAGATGGGCCTGGAGCCCCCCGAGGGCGGCGCTTCACCTTCACCGTGAGTCCATCCATTCGTGTTGTGCACCAGGCAATGGGAACTGGAGATGAGGGCGGGTAGATATCTGCTGAGGAAATTCCAAGTCCTAACAAGCACTGGAGTATCCATTACTGGAGATAAAAGGTCTTGACAAGCGTCAATTGCATCCTCCTTTGATTTTGTTTTGGTTTGTTTTTTTGTTTTGTTGTTTTTTGAGACAGTCTCACTCTGTCACCCAGGCTGGAGTGCAGTGGTGCGATCTCGGCTCACTGCAACCTCCGCCTCCTGGGTTCAAGGGATTCTCCTGCCTCAGCCTCTGGAGTAGCTGGGATTACAGGTGCACGCCACCATGCCCCGCTCATTTTTTTGTATTTTTAGTAGAGATGAGGTTTCGCCGTGCTGGCCAGGCTGGTCTCAAACTCCTGGCCTCAGTTGATCCGCCCACCTCAGCCTCCCAAAATGCTGGGATTACAGGTGTGAGCCACCACACCTGGCCAGTTCTTTTCTCTCTTTTCTTTTTTCTTTTCTTTTCTCTCTCTCTCTCTTTCTCTCTCTCTCTCTTTCTTTCTCTTTCTCTCTTTCTCTCCCTTCCCTTCCCTCTTTCCCTCTTTACTTTCTTTCTTGACGGTCTTGCTCTGTCACCCAGGCTGGCGTGCAGTGACGCAAAGTGCAGTCTTCCCGCCTCAGTCTCCCGGGTAGCTGGGACTACAGGTGCGCTCCACAACGTCCGGCTAATTTTTTGATTTTTTTGTAGAGACGGGGTCGGAAGGAGGTGGCGGGTGGGGGGGGTCTCATTATGTTGCCCAGGCTGGTCTCAAACGATCCTCCCGCATCGGCCTCCCAAAGCACTGGGTTTACGGGAGTGAGCCACTGGCCCGGCCTGTCCTCCTTTTTACAAGGCCGGGGAGTCCGGATTCCAAGCCTTCTCTTCCCGCAGGCAGAGCACCCGGGCATGAGGACCTACGTTTTGGCCGCTGACACCTTAGAAGACCTGCGGGGCTGGCTACGAGCGCTGGGCCGAGCCTCCCGTGCGGAGGGGGACGACTGGTGAGTAGAGGTCCAAGCCATGCTCCCGACCCTCCACCCTGAGTCAGTCTAATCACCCCAACTTCTCCCCTTTGGGGCCCTGCCCCCTTGAGTGTCCAATCACTAGTCTTCTAGTTAGGCGCCTCGTCTTCCAGGCCCCACCTCCAGGGAACTTTTCCAGTCAGCAAAAGTGTTTCTCCTTTAAGCTCCGCCCACCACCTTGTCCGTCCCCGCCCCCCAGCTGACCCTTCAATCACGCACTCAGCTGTGCCCCAGGAATGATCAATGTTCCACACTCTCGGATTGGCTCCTTCTGAAGTCCCCTGAGCTGCCACCTAAACAATGGCAGGTAAAAGATAGTGTCAGGTTTTTAAAAAAATGTCAGACTATCTTAAGCTCTGACATGGCTTGCGCCAATCATCAGGCTGGAAACTGGACTACCTGGCTGAGTCTATCCCATATTCCGGGGCATTGGGTCCAGCAACCTGGATAGACGTTGTGGCCTGGCGCACAGGTCAGTTCCACATTGGAGGCCTCAGTTTCCCCGTCTGAAGAAGGGGACAGCTTTCCTTTTTTGGGTGCATCCTTGTGTTCTTACCTGTGACAAGAGAATAAGGCTGTTATGAAGTTCGAAGGAGTGATATCTTATCTGTGTCCACTCGCTAGTGGGCAAACCAGGTCACCCGCACGACCCCAGCCCGGGGAGGGCCCTGGCGGCCCCGGTGGTCCCCCGGAGGTGAGCAGCGGGGAAGAGGGGCGCATCTCGGAATCACCGGAAGTGGCTCGACTCTCCAGAGGTCGTGGTAGACCCAGGCTGCTCACTCCCAGCCCCACAATTGACCTCCACTCTGGACTCCAGATCCGGAGGGCAAGAAGCCCCGAGTGAGTAGGGAGGACACAGGTGGGGGCGAGGCCTAAGTGAAGGGCGGGGCCGGAAACTGGTTGGGGGCGGGCCTTAGCGCTTTCTGCCTGACTGTGTGTGACTTGCTGGGGCTCCCGTGGCGGGGCGGTCACAGCCTGTCGGGGAGGACTGGAGGGGAAGATGCCACAAAGCGAACATTACTGAGAATTTGGACAGTAGAGGAGGATTCTAACCCAGAAGGACAGTAAGACACAGTGAAGTGAGACATGTCCTTGAGGCTGACTTGATGGGTAAGGAGGTGGATGGAGAGGGCTCTAGTTGACTCAGTTCCCCGATTCTCTCCTTCCCACAGCCTGTTCACCCCCCTCTCACGCCCTCCCTCGCCTCTGAGCCTCCCCCGTCCCCGTTCTGCTCCTGCGCGGCGACCTCCTGCCCCCTCAGGAGACACAGCACCCCCTGCCCGACCTCATACCCCGCTGAGTCGCATTGATGTCCGACCTCCTCTGGATTGGGGCCCCCAACGCCAGACCCTCTCCCGACCCCCCACTCCCCGCCGAGGACCTCCCTCAGAGGCTGGGGGAGGAAAGCCCCCCAGGAGTCCCCAGCACTGGAGTCACGAGCCCAGAACACAGGTGAGCAGAGAGGTGAGAAGGAGGGGACTACATCTCCCATAAGGCCTCAGGGCTGTCTTTTCGTATTCTCAAGGCCATTGCTCCCTGGGTGTCACGGGTATTGTAGTCCGTAATGATCTCAGCTGGGCTCAGGTGAGAGAGAGCTTGAACCGTATTTCCTATCAGGCACCTGGGCTGTCTTTCTAGGCTGGTCTGCGGCCATTGCTTTTTTTTTTTTTTTCTTTGAGATGGAGTCTTGCTCTGTCGCCAAGATTAGAGGTCTGTGGCACAATCTTGGCTCACTACAACCTCCGTCTTCCGGGTTCAGGCGATTCTCCTGCCTCAGCCTCCCAAGTAGCTGGGATTACAGGCACCCGCCACCACGTCCGGCTGATTTTTGTATTTTCGGTAGAGACGAGGTTTCCTCATGTTGACCAAGCTGGTCTCGAACTCCTGACTTCGGGTGATCCGCCCACCTCAGCCTCCCAAAGTACTGGGATTACAGGCGTGAGCCACCGCACCTGGCCCAGCCATTGCTCTTTAAGCATCATGGGGATTGTAGTTCTGGATACTCCATGCCAAGACGGTGCAGTGAGAGGTTTGCATCTCCCTTGTGTCCCCAGTTCACCTTGCAAGTTGGTTGCCTGCTGTTTTGTCTGAGCATAATGGGACTGTAGCTCAGAATATCTATAAGCTGACTGCAAATCTGAGAATGACAGCAGCAAATTCCATCATCCCGTGGGGCTGTTTTGCCAGGCTGGTGCATTTATTATCACCCTCTGTGTCCCCACAGTGGCACACAGCTGGAGAGCAGGTAGTTGAGGAAGTTGAGAGGGCCCAGTTCTGAACCTCAAAATATCTCCTAAAGCACTTCAATTATGGACACGCCCACTCTACTATTTGTCACTAAGACATGCCGATTTCTAAACATCTCCATTTCAATATTCCTCCCAGGCACCCTCTGGCTCCTCCACTTATCTCCAGCTCCCTCCACGGCCCCCTGGGACCCGGGCCTCCATGGTTTTATTGGTAGGTATCCTGGAGTACCCCGAATCTACCGGAGCCCCCTCCTTTCCTTTCTTCTCTATGAGGAATGTCATCTCTTGGCCTAGGGTGCCTAGAGAATTGTAGACATTTCAAAGCCCCTGGGTGGGTATTAGATTCCTGTGGTTGCTGTAACAAAGTGCATGGCTGAAAACAACAGGAATGGATTCTCTTCCGGTTCTGGAGGCCGGAGGCCTGGAGTCAAGGGATCAGCAGGGCTGTACTCCCACTGATGGCTCTAGGGAGGAGCTTTTATTGAGTCTCTCTTAGCTTCAGGTGGTTGCCAGCAATTCCTGGGGTTCTGTGGCTTTTTCTGTGGCTACATCTTTGCCTCCATCATCCCATGGCCATCTTCCTTTGTGTTTTTGTTGCTGTCCGTCTCCTCCTATTAGAACACCCCTATGACATCACTGTAACTTAACTTACATCTGCAAAAACCTCTTTCTTTCATTCTCTCTCTCCCTTTCTTTCTTTTCTTTCTTTCTTTCTCTTTTCCTTGCTTCCTTCTCTCTTCCTTTCTTTCCCTTCTTTCTTTCTCTCTCTTTCTTTTCCTTCCTTCCTCCCACCCTCCATCTATCTACTTTCTTTCTCTTTTCCTTCCTTCCTTCTTCCTTTCTTTACCTTCTTTCTCTCTTTCTTTTCTTTTCTTTTTTTTTTTTTTGAGACGGAGTCACGCTCTGTCACCCAGGCTGGAGTGCAGTGGCCGGATCTCAGCTCACTGCAAGCTCCGCCTCCCGGGTTTACGCCATTCTCTGGCCTCAGCCTCCCGAGTAGCTGGGACTACAGGCGCCCGCCACCTCGCCCGGCTAGTTTTTTGTATTTCTTAATAGAGACGGGGTTTCACCGTGTTAGCCAGGATGGTCTCGATCTCCTGACCTCGTGATCCGCCCGTCTCGGCCTCCCAAAGTGCTGGGATTACAGGCTTGAGCCACTGCGCCCGGCCTCTTTCTCTCTTTCTTTCTCTCTCTCTTTCTTTTCCTTCCTCCTCCCTCCCTCCATCTTTCTTTCTTTCTTTCTCTCTCTCGCTCTCCCCCCTCCCCCTCCTTTCCTCCCTCCCTTCCTTCCTTCTTCCTTTCTTTCCCTTCTTTCTCTCTCCCTCTCTTTTCCTTCCTTCCTCCCTCCCTCCATCTTTCTCTCTTTCTTTTTTGTCTTTTTTTTTTTTTTTTTTTGAGATGGAGTCTCGCTCTGTCGCGAGGCTGGAGTGCAGAGGTACAATCTTGGCTCACTGCAACCTCTGCCTCCCGGGTTCAAGCGATTCTCCTGCCTCAGCCTCCTGAGTAGCTAGGATTACAGGCACGTGCCACCACACACAGCTAATTTTTGTATTTTTAGTAGAGACGGGGTTTCACTATGTTGGCCAGGATGGTCTCAATCTCCTGACCTCGTGATCCACCCTCCTCAGCAAGTGCTGGGATTACAGGTGTGAGTCACCGTGCCCGGCCTCTCTCTTTCTTTCTTTCTTTTTCTTTTTTTTTGAGACGGAATCTCGCACTGTCGCCCAGGCTGGAGTACAGTGGCACAATCACCGCTCACTGCAAGCTCTGCCTTCCGGGTTCACACCATTCTCCTACCTCAGCCTCCAGAGTAGCTGGGACTACAGGCGCCCGCCACTGCACCCGGCTAATTTTTTTGTATTTTTAGTAGAGACAGGGTTTCACTGTGTTAGCCAGGATGGTCTTGATCTCCTGACCTCGTGATCCGCCCGCCTAGGCCTCCCAAAGTGCTGGGATTACAGGCGTGAGCCAATGCACCTGACCCTTTTCCTACTTTTTGTAGAGACAGGGTTTTGCCATGTTACCCAGGCTGTTTGTTTGTTTGTTTTTTTGAGACGGAGTCTCACTCTGTCGCCCAGGCTGGCGTGCAGTGGCCGGATCTCAGCTCACTGCAAGCTCTGCCTCCCGGGTTTATGCCATTCTCCTGCCTCAGCCTCCCGAGTAGCTGGGACTACAGGTGCCCGCCACCTCCCTCGGCTAGTTTTTTGTATTTTTTAGTAGAGACAGGGTTTCACCGTGTTAGCCAGGATGGTCTCGATCTCCTGACCTCGTGATCCGCCCATCTCAGCCTCCCAAAGTGCTGGGATTGCAGGCTTGAGCCACTGCGCCTGGCCTTTTTATTATTATTATTATTATTAAAGAAATAAATTATTTATTTTCTTGAGACAGAGTCTCGCTCTGTCACCCAGGCTGGAGTGCCGTGGTGCAATCACGGCTCACTGCAGCCTCAGCCTCCTGGGCCCAAGTGATACTCCCACCTCAGCCTCCCCAGTTGCTGAGACTGCAGGCGTGTACCACCGTGCTCAGCTTATTTACTTATTTATTTATTTATTCATTTCAGACGAAATCTTGCTCTGTCACCCAGGCTGGAGTGCAATGACGCAATCTCAGCTCACTGCAACCTCCTTCTCCTGGGTTCAAGTGATTCTCCTGCCTCAGTCTCCCAAGTAGCTGGGATTACAGGTGCTCACCACTATGTCCTGCTAAATTTTGTATTTTTAGTAGAGACAGGGTTTCACCATGTTAGTCAGGCTAGTCTTGAACTCCTGACCTCAGGTGATCCGCCTGCCTCAGCCTCCCAAAATGTTGGGATTACAGGCATGAGCCACCAAACCCGGCCCTATTTTTAAATTTTTGGTTTTTTTGCAGAGAGAAGGTCTCCCTATGTTATCCAGACTGGTCTTAGACTCCTGGGCTTGAGTGATCTTTCCTCTTTGGCCTCCCAAAGCTTTGGGATTACAGGAGTGAGTCACTGTGCCCTGCACTTTGTTTTATTCTTTTTTTTTTTCTTGAGACGGAGTCTCGCTCTGTCGCGCAGGCTGGAGTGCAGTGGCGCGATCTCGGCTCACTGCAAGCTCTGCCTCCCGGGTTCAAGCCATTCTCCTCCCTCAGCCTCCCAAGTAGCTGGGACTACAGGTGCCCACCACCTCGCCCGGCTAATTTTTTGTATTTTTCGGTGGAGACAGGTTTCACCGTGTTAGCTGAAGGGGTGGCCTGCCCCTCCACACCTGTGGGCGTTTCTCGTTAGGTGGAACGAGAGACTTGAGAAAAGAAATGAGACATAGAGACAAAGTATAGAGAAAGAAAAAGTGGGCCCAGGGGGCCGGCGCTCAGCATATAGAGGACCCACGCTGGCACGGGTCTCTGAGTTCCCTCAGTATTTATTGATCATTATCTTTACCATCTTAGAAAAAGGGAAGTGACAGGATAATAGGATCATCGTAGGGAAAAGGTCAGCAGTAAGACATATGAATTAAGATCTCTGTGACATAAGTTTAAGGAAAAGTGCTGTGCCTTGATATGCATATCTAAACATCTCCATAAATCTTTTTAGTGCATAAAGAGCAGCATTGTGCTAGCAAGTCCCACCTTTCCCCCTAAGGCGATTTTCTCCCATCTTAGTAAATAGAACATACAATCAAGTTTTACACCGAGATGTTCACTGCCCAGGGACGGACGGGCAGGAGACAGATGCTTTTCTCTATCTCAATTGCCAAGAGGCCTTCTTTCCTCTTATACTAGTCCTCCTCAGCACAGACCCTTCACGGGTGTCAGCCTGGGGGACGATCAGGTCTTTCCCTTCCCACACGGCCATATTTCAGACTATCACATGGGGAGAAACCTTGACAATACCTAGCTTTCCTAGGCAGAGGTCCCTGCAGCCTTGGCAGTGTACGTCTCCCTGGGTACTTGAGATTAAGGGAATGGTGATGACTTTTCACAAGCATACTGCCTTCAGGCACTTGTTTAACAAAGCACACCCTGCACAGCCCAAAATCCGTTAAACCTTGAGTCACCACAGCACATGTCTCTTGCAAGGACAAGGTTGGGGGTAGGGTCACAGATTAACAGCATCTCAAATATAGAACAAAATGGAGTCTCTGATGTCTACTTCTTTCTATGTAGACACAGTAACAGTCTGATCTCTCTTTCTTTTCCCCACATTAGCCAGGATGGTCTCGATCTCCCGACCTTGTGATCCACCTGCCTCGGCCTCCCAAAGTGCTGGGATTACAGGCGTGAGCCACCACGCCCGGCCCTTTATTTTATTCTTAATCATAAATAAAATGTCTTAACTTCTCCATTAATTATAATATTTGCCATGGCTATTTGATCAAAAGCCCATTATTGATCTTTCTGAAGCCAAGAATCTGGTGGTTGGTCTACTGAAGTCTGCTAATGCTTAGAAGGAAGCTGATAAGGAGAGGGGTCGCTAGGCTTGGTGGCTCATGCCTGTAATCCCAGGACATCGGGAGGCCAAGGCAGGAGGATGGTTGAGATCAGGAGTTCAAGACTGGTCTAGGTGACATAGTGAGACCCCAGCCCTACAAACAAACAAACAAACAAGCAAACAAAAAACCTTAGCTGGCACTGGTGGCTGGCACCTGTTGTCACAGCTACTCGGGAGGCTGAGGTGGGAGGATCCTTTGAGCCTAAGAGTTCAAGGCTGCAGTGAGTCATGATCATGCCACTGCACCCCAGCCCGGGTGACAGACTTTGCCTCAAAAAAAAAAAAAAAGCCAGGCATGATGGTCATGCCTATAATCCCAGCACTTTGGGAGGCTGAGGCAGGAGGATTGCTTGAGCCCAGGAGTTTGAGATCAGCCTGGGCAACATGGCAAAACCCCATCGCTAACAACAACAACAACAACAACAATTTTAAAACTTCAAAAATAAGCTGGGCATGGTGTGTGCACCTGTGGTCCCAGCTACTCAGGAGGCTGAAGTGGGAGGATTGCTTGAGCCCAGGAGGTTGAGGCTGCAGCAAACCATGATCGCATGACCGCACTCCAGCCTGGGTGACAGAGCAAGACCTTATCTCTTAATAAATAAATAAATAAATAGTGGGGTACCTATCAGTAGAAACAGGGCATGGCTCAGCACTGAGTTACAATGATGACCAGCCTATCCCCTTTGACCCCTGACTTTTCTCCCTCTCTTCAGCCAGGTCCTCCCCTGGAGTCAACTTTCCACCAAAGCTTGGAGACAGATGTAAGTTCTCACAATCCTTCCTGAGTTCCCAGAGTTGGGGAGAGAATGTTCTAGATGGTGGGAGGAGCGGCAGGGGAAGAGCCAGATCTGGACCATCAGTAGCTCCCGCTCTCCTTTCTCCAGACGCTGCTGACCAAGTTGTGCGGGCAGGACCGGCTCCTGCGGAGGCTGCAGGAGGAGATAGACCAGAGGCAGGAGGAGAAGGTGCGAGGCCCTGGACCGAGGATGGGGTGCCTGGCCTCTCTGCCTGCCCTGAGCCCTTCCTGACTGTGGAAGTCAGGATGCTGACTGGACGTCCGGGACGTGAGAGGACACCTTTTCTTTATTCTTGGGACTAGGCATGGCTTCCGAAGTCTAACCACCCTCTGTCTTGGTGCAGGAGCAACTAGAAGCAGCTCTGGAGTTGACCCGGCAGCAGCTGGGCCAAGCCACCAGGGAGGCTGGGGCTCCCGGGAGGGCCTGGGGTCGCCAGCGCCTCCTGCAGGACCGGCTGGTCAGTGTGAGGGCGACCCTCTGTCACTTGACTCAGGTGAGCACCTGGGAAGGGGCCCGCCCTCCTAGGAGGCCCCAGGCCTATGCAAGTGGTTATGAAGGGGACTTGCCGCAGAGGGCTCATAGGAAGATTGTTCTTCAGAAATCTACACTCCAAATTTTATTTTATTATTTTTCTCTCTCCTCATTGTCTTGTAACCACTCTATTTTTTTAATTTTTATTTTGAGACGGAGTCTTGCTGTGTCGTCCAGGCTGGAGTGCAGTGGTGCCATCTCAGCTCACTGCAACCTCCGCCTCCCGGGTTCAAGCGATTCTCCCACCTCAGCCTCCCAAGTAACTGGGATTACAGGCACGTGCCACCGCACCCGGCTTATTTTTGTATTTTTAGTAGAGATGGGGTTTGGTCATGTTGGCCAGGCTGTTCTCGAACTGCTAACCTCAGGTGATCAGCCTGCCTCGGCCTCCCAAAGTGCTGGGATTACAGGCATGAGCCACACTGTGCCCGGCCTTAAGTAACTCTGAGAATTATTATATGTGATATGTGTAAATGAATGAATGAATGAATATTTAACACTTCAGGTACTTGGCACATGGTAAGCAATACTTAAGTGTCAGTTATAACTATTATCTGCAAAATGGAGACACTAATAGTAACTACCTCATAGGAATTAAATGAGAGCTGAGAACGGTGCCTAGCCCATGGTCAATGCCCAATAAGTGTTAGCTGATATTATCATTGTTATTGTTGGTATTGGCAAGGAACTTCCTGCTGCCGCAGGGTGAGTAGGTGCTATGGTTATTATTTTTTTTTTTTTTGAGACGGATTCTTGCTCTGTTGTTCAGGCTGGAATGTAGCGCCCGGATCCAGGCTCACTGCAACCTCTGTCTCCCTGGTCCAACTGATTCTCCTGCCTCAGCCTCCCGAGTACCTGGGACTACAGGCCCTCGCCACCACTCCTGGCTAATTTTTGTATGTTTAGTAGAGACGGGGTTTCGCCATGTTGGCCAGGCTGGTCTCGAACTCCTGACCTCAAGTGATCTGCCCGCCTTGGCCTTCCAAAGTGCTGGGATTACAGAATTGAGCCACCGCTCCTGGCCTGGTGCTGTGGTCTTTTGACTGTCTAATGAATTCATTAGATCTGTAGACTCTGCTACCTAGGAGAGTGCAGAAGTAATCCTGGGGATTCAGGGAATGCTGTTACTTGTCTGTACTAGCAGTGCACTGGAATTGCAGGTTCCATACAGACTTTGGGGTTCCCAGTAGTCCAAGCAAAGAGGCCCATGGGAATTGTAGTCCATATGACCTCAGGACTCCAGGGACCAAGCTCCCTTACCTCCTTCTTAGCTGACAAATGATAGGGTAGGGAAGGATCTGGTGGGAGAGGGAGCTAACCTGTGTCTCCCCCTTTATGCAACCTGAGGAGCGAGAGAGGGTTTGGGACACATACAGTGGCCTGGAGCAGGAGCTGGGCACCTTAAGAGAGACCCTGGAGTACCTGCTGCACCTCGGTTCTCCCCAGGTAAATCCCTGCTTGGAGACCCCAAGACCCACCCCCAACTCCAAGTTCTGCCTGGAAGTCCTTTCAGCATTTAATCTCCGCCCACAGAATCGAAGCCCCCCCTCAGTTCACCCTTACCCTGCTTTCTGTCCTTGCAATCTAAACCCCTTATTTTAGTTAAGACCATGCCCTTTAGGGTTTGTTTTCTTATTCTCTCATTTGAATTTTAATTAACCTTCAATTTTGAATGCCGTTTTCTCGAGCTGTTATCCAATTTCTGCCGTAAAGTTGTTTATTTGCTTGTTTGTTTTTGACACAGAGTCTCACTCTGTCACCCAGGCAGGAGTGCAGTACCACAATCTTGGTGCACTGCAACCTCCACCTCCCAGGTTCAAGTTATTCTCCCACCTCAGCTGCCCAAGTAGCTAGGGCTACAGGCACATGCCACCACATCTGGCTACTTTTTATATTTTTATTTTTTATTTTTTTTATTTATTTTTATTTTTTGAGATGGAGTCTGGCTCTGTCATCCAGGCTGGAGTGCAGTGGCCGGATCTCAGCTCACTGCAAGCTCCGCCTCCCGGGTTCACGCCATTCTCCTGCCTCAGCCTCCCGAGTAGCTGGGACTACAGGCGCCCGCCACCTCGCCCGGCTAGTTTTTGTATTTTTAGTAGAGACAGGGTTTCACTGTGTTAGCCAGGATGGTCTCGATCTCCTGACCTCGTGATCCGCCCGTCTCGGCCTCCCAAAGTGCTGGGATTACAGGCTTGAGCCACCGCGCCCGGCCTACTTTTTATATTTTTAGTAGAGACATGTTGGTCAGGCTGATCTTGAACTCCTGCCCTCAAGTGATCTGCCTGCCTTAGCCTCCCAAAGTGCTGGGATTACAAGCATGAGCCACTGTGCCACGCCTAATTTCTGCTGTAAAGTTGGCTATAATTTTACAACATTCCTTTTTTTTTTTTTCCTTTGAGACGGAGTTTAACTCTTGTTGCCCGGGCTGGAGTGCAATGGCACGATCTCAGCTCACCGCAGCTTCCGCCTCCCGGGCTCAAGTAATTCACCCACCTCAGCCTCCCCAGTAACTGGGATTACAGGCGCCTGCCACTACACCTGGCTAATTTTGTATTTTTAGTAGAGACGGAGTTTCTCCATGTTGGTCAGGCTGGTCTTGAACTCCAGACCTCAGGTGATCCGCTGCCTCGGCCTCCAAAAGTGCTGGGATTACAGGCGTGAGCCACCGTGCCCGGCCTACAACATTCTTTTTAAAAAATGTATAGTGAGTACATAGCAGATGAATATATTTATGGAGTACATAAGGTATTCTGGTACAGGCATGCAATGTACAATAACCCCATCATGGAAAATGGGGCGTCCATCCCTTCAAGCATTTATCTTTTGTGTTACAAACAATCCATTATACTCTTTTTTTATTTTTATTTTTATTTTTTTGAGACAGAGTCTTGCTCTATTGCCCAGGCTGGAGTGCAGTGGCACAATCTCGGCTCACCACAACCTCCACCTCCCAGGTTCAAGCGATTCTCCTCCCTCAGCCTCCCAAGTAGCTGGGATTACAGACGCCCGCCACTACGCCCGGCTAATTTTTCTATTTTTAGTAGAGATGGGGTTTCACCATATTGGTCAGGCTGGTCTTGAACTCCTGACCTCAGGTGATCCGCCCACCTCGGTCTCCCAAAGTGCGGGAATTACCAGAGTGAGCCACTGCGCCCGGCCTACTATTTTATTTTTATTTTATTTATTTTATTATGGTTTCTGAGATGGAGTCTCGCTCTGTTGCCCAAGATAGAGTGCAATGGCACAATCTCAGCTCACCGCAACCTCCGCCTCCCAGGTTCAAGCAATTCTCCTGCCTCAACCTCCTGAGTAGCTGGGATTACAGGCATGTGCCATCATGCCCAGCTAATTTTGTTGTTTTAGTAGAGACAAGATTTCTCCATGTTGGTCCAGCTGGTCTTGAACTCACAACCTCAGGTGATACACCGGCCTCGGCCTCCCAAAGTGCTGAGATTACAGGCGTGAGCCACCGCACCCAGCCCTTCTTTTATTTTTTATTTTATTTACTTATTTATTTTGAGATGGAGTCTTGCTCTGTCTCCAGGCTAGAGTGCAGTGACACAATCTCAACTCACTGCAACCTCCGCCTCCCAGGTTCAAGCAATTCTCCTGCCTCAGCCTCCCAAGTAGCTGAGACTGCAGGTGTGTGCCACCATGCTCAGCTAATTTTTGTATTTTTAGCAGAGATGGGGTTTCACCATGTTGGCCAGGATGGTCTAGATCTCTTGACTTCATGATCCGCCCACCTCGGCCTCCCAAAGTGCTGGGATTATAGGCGTGAGCCACCGCGCCTGGCCAATGCCTTTTGTTTTAATGCCTACTTTCAGCCCCTCTATTTATTTATTTATTTATTTTTTTATGAGATGGAGTCTCGCTGTGTTGCCTAGGCTGGAGTGCGGTGGTGCAATCTCGGCTCACTGCAACCTCCGCCTCCCGGGTTCAAGCAATTCTCCTGCCTCAGCTTCCTGAGTAGCTGGGACTACAGGTGCCCGCCACCACGCCCAGCTAATTTTTGTATTTTTAGTAGAAACGGGGTTTCACTATGTTTGTTAGGCTGGTCTCGAACTCCTGACCTTCTGATGTGCCCGCCTCGGCCTCCCAAAGTGCTGGGATTACAGGCGTGAGCCACCACGCCTGGCCAATGCCTTTCATTTTAATACCTACTTTCAGATCCAGAGCTGCTCTCTCCCCTGGTTCTACATCTCTCCTCTGAAGTCATTCTCTCACTAGCAAAGATCCAACCCTCACCCTTTCTTCCATCTTGCAAGTTCATCTCTTGCATCCCGCATCCTGACTTTTGCTGTTAAATTTATCCTCTGGAGTTATAGTTCTAAACCCTTTCCCTTAGTGCAAGCTCTGCTCCTAAAATATAAACCTCATTGCTTAGCCTCAGACCTGCTTCTTCACTCTAAGTCTAGCCATCAAGTTATAAATCATGTATCTTTAAAAACATTGACACGGCCGGGCACGTTGGCTCACGCCTGTAGTCCCAGCACTTTGGGAGGCCAAGACAGGTGGATCACTTGAGGTCAGGAGTTCGAGACCAACCTGACGAACATGGTGAAACCCTGTCTCTACTAAAAATACAAAAATTTGCTGTGTGTGCTGGTGCACGCCTGTAGTCCCAGCTACTCAGGAGGCTGAGGCACGAGAGAATCGCTTGAACCTGGGAGGCACAGGTTGCAGTAAGCCGAGATCGCGTGCCACTGCACCACTGCACTCCAGCCTGGGCGACAGAGGGAGACTTGGTCTCAAAAAAAAAAAAAAAAAAAAAAAGGTCGGGCGCGTTGGCTCACGCCTGTAATCCTAACACTTTGGGAGGCCGAGGTGGGCGGATTGCCTGAGTTCAGGAGTTTGAGACCCACCTCGGCAACACAGTGAAACCCCGTCTCTACTAAAATACAAAAAATTAGCTGGGTGTGGTGGCGTGCATCTGTAGTCCCAGCTACTTGGGAGACTGAGGCAGGAGAATTGCTTGAACTTGGGAGGCGGAGGTTTCAGTGAGCCGAGATCACACCATTATACTCCAGCCTGGGTGACGGAGCGAGACTCTGTCTCAAAACAAAAAACAAAGAAACAACAAAAAAAAAACAAAAACAGAATCAACACCTAAGCAGGGCATGGTAGCGTGGGCCTGTGGTCCCAGCTACTCGGGAGGCTGAGGTGGAAGGATTGTTTGAGCCCAGGAGTTTGAGTGTACAATGAGCTATGATTGCACCACTGCACTCCAGCCTGGGTTACAGAAAAAGGCCCTGTTTCAAAAAAGATCCCAAAACAGGCCAGGTGCAGTGGCTCATGCCTGTAATTCCAATCCCAGCACTTTGGGAGGCCAAGGTGGGCGGATCATGAGGCCAGGAGTTCGAGATCAGCAGTTCGAGATCAGCCTGACCAACATGGTGAAACTCTGTCTCTACTAAAAATACAAAAAAATTAGCTGGGCGTGGTGGCATGCACCCGTAATCCCAGCTACTCAGGAGGCTGAGGCAGGAGAATCGCTTGAACCTGGGAGGCGGAGGTTGCAGTGAGCCGAGATTGTGCCACTGCATTCCAGCCTGGGTGACAGGGAGAGACTGCATCTTCCAAAAAAAAAAAAAAAAAAAGCATTGATGCCAGATGCATCTTCTTACTCTAAGCTTCTCCCGCTTGATCCTAAAACGCAGACTTGCCAAAAACAGACCCATGCCAGGTGCAGTGGCTCACGCCTGTAATCCCAGCACTTTGGGAGGATGAGGCAGGTGGATCACCTGAGCCCAGGAGTTTGAGGCTAGCCCGGGCAACATGGTGAAACTCCGTCTCTACTAAAAATAAAAAAGAAAAGATTAGCTGGGCCTGGTGATGCAAGCCTGTGGTCCCAGTTAGTGAGGAGGCTGAGACGGAAGGATCGCTTGAGCCCAAGAGTTCGAGGATGCAGTGAGCTATGATCAAGTCATTGCACACCAGCCTGGGTGACAGAGGGAGAGACCCTCTCCAAAAACAAACAAAAAGAACAGACTCTCATATATTCGTATGGTCACCTATTTATAACAGATGTAACACAGTAAAACAACATAGAAAGAAAGGAGTTTTTTCTTTTTCTTTTTTTTTTCTTTTTCGAGACAGTGGCTTGCTCTGTCGCCCAGGCTGGAGTGCAGTGGTGCGATCTCAGTTCATTGCAACCTCCACCTCCTGGGTTCAAGCGATTCTCCTGCCTCAGCCTCCCGAGTAGCTGGGATCACAGACACCCACTACCACCCCTGGCTAATTTTTTTGTACTTTTAATAGACAGGGGGTTTCACCATGTTGGCCAGGTTGGTCTTGAACTCCTGATCTCAGGTGATCCACCCGCCTCGGCCTCCCAAAATGCTGGGATTACAGGCGTGAGCCACCATGCCTGGCCAAAAGACAGCTTTTTCAATTCATCTAGATAACCACATGGAAAAAAAAAAATACCAACTCCATAAATATAGCCCAGCTGATTTCAGACCTTTGCAGGGGCCTATTAGCTGAAACCCTCCTGCGTTTTCCCACCTTTAAGTAACAAATTCCTTTCCTCCCCGCAGGACAGAGTGTCCGCTCAGCAGCAGCTGTGGATGGTGGAAGACACGCTGGCAGGTCTGGGTGGCCCCCAGAAACCGCCCCCACACCCTGAGCCTGACTCCCCATCTCCCGTGCTCCAGGGCGAGGAGTCCTCAGAGAGGGAGGTAAGATGCACACAACTCTCTCTCCACCCCTACCTTTCTGTCCCACCTGTCCTTGGCTCAGTCTATTCCCCACCCACCTCTTTAATTCTTCCTTGATCAGCTAACCCATCTCGCGCAAGTGTCCTAATTTCTGGAAGCCTTTGTTTTTCTTTGTTTTTTGGGTGTTTTTTTTTTTTTTTTTTGAGACAGAGTCTTACTCTGTCACCCAGGCTACAGTCCAGTGGTGCGATCTTGGCTCACTGCAACCTCCGCCTCCTGGGTTCAAGTTATTCTCCTGCCTCAGCCTCCGAAGTAGCTGGGATTATAGGCGCCCACAACCAAGCCTGGCTAAGTTTTGTATTTTTAGTAGAAACGGAGTTTCACCATGTTGGCCAGGCTGGTCACGTACTCCTGGCCTCAAGTAATCCGACTGCCTCGGCCTCCCAACGTGTTGGGATTACAGGCTTGAGCCACCTCACCCAACCAGGATATTTTTTAAAGCCTGTTGCCCAGACTGGAGTGCAGTGGCTCGATCTCGGCTCACTGCAAGCTCCACCTCCCGGGTTCACGCCATTCTCCTGCCTCAGCCTCCCGAGTAGCTGGGACTACAGGCGCCCACCACCACGCCCAGCTAATTTTTTTTTTTTTTGTATTTTTAGTAGAGATAGGGTTTCACCGTGTTAGCCAGGATGGTCCCGATCTCCTGACCTTGTGGTCCGCCTGCCTCGGCCTCGCAAAGTGCCGGAGGATTACAGGCGTGAGCCACTGCATCCGGCCTTAAAAAGTTTTTGTAGGAAAGGGATCTTGCTTGTTGACCAGCTGATCTCTAGCTCCTGGCCTCAAGTGATCCTCCCACCTTGGCCTCTCAAAGGGCTGAGATTACAAGCACAAGTCTCCGTGCTCAGATCTGGTTTATAGTATTTTTTTTTTTTTTTGAGACAGAGTCTTGCTCTGTCACCCAGGCTGGAGTGCAATGGTGCGATCTCGGCTCACTGCACCCTCCAACTCCTGGGTTCAAGTGATTCTTCTGCCTCAGCCTCCTGAGTAGCTGGGATTACAGGCACCTGCCACCATGCCTGGCTAGTTTTTGTATTTTTAGTAGAGACGGGGTTTCACCATGCTGGACTAAGCTGGTCTTGAACTCCTCAGGTGATCTGCCTGCCTCGGCCTCCCAAAGTGCTGGGATTACAGGCATGAGCCACTGTGCCCGGCCTGGTTTATAGTCTTAATCCTATTCAGACTGTATTCCAATTCCTAAATGCTTGCAACATGTTAATAATAATAATAATAATGATCATGATCGTCATTATCCCCCTTTTCTAATCCCCGCAGAGCCTGCCAGAGTCCTTGGAACTGAGCTCCCCTAGGTCCCCCGAGACTGACTGGGGACGGCCTCCTGCAGGCGACAAAGACCTGGCCAGCCCTCGCTTAGGTGAGCATCCTGGTCGGGTGGGACTTTACAGAAATTCCCGTCCTCACCAAGTCCCGTTCTGTCTTTCCAGGTCTTGGGTCTCCGAGGGTCTCCCGGGCTTCCAGCCCTGAGGGGTGCCACCTCCCTTCCCCACAGCTGGGAACCAAGGTAGGCTGTAGGTCCATCTTGTAATCCTTGCATCTGACCATCAGGGACCCTCACACTTCTGGGAAACAGCTAGTAGCAGAGCCTTCTAAGGCCACACTCAGAGCAGAGAGAGCACTGCTTGTTAAGAGCATTGAGATTGATTTTTGTCTCTGTTGCTTCTAAGCCATGTGACTTTGGGTCAGTTATTAAACCTCTCTGTGACTCCACTTTTTCGTCTCTAAAATGGAGCTAATAGCAGAATCTACCACCTAGGGCTGACACGAAGACGAAAACTAGATGAATGAGGCCAGGCGTGGTGGCTCACGCCTGTAATCCCAGCACTTTGTCAGGAGTTCGAGACCAGCCTGGCTAACGTGGTGAAACCCCGTCTCTACTAAAAGTACAAAAATTAGCCAGGCATGGTGGTGGGCACCTGTAATCCCAGCCACTTGGGAGGCTGAGGCAGGAGAATCGCTTGAACTCAGGAGGCAGAGGTTGCAGTGAGCTGAGATTGCACCATCGCACTCCAGCCTGTGTGGCAAGAGCAAAAACTCTATCTCAAAAAAAAAAAAAAAAAAAAAAAAAGACTCCCTGAGTGGAACAGAATGCTGATCTCATGTGGCCCTGGAGTTCAGAAATTAGTGGACTTCCAGCGGCGGGAATGTTTAGGAATTGGTTGACATTAAGCTGTGGAAGCGCTATGCTCTGTGTCTGTTGCTGATTGGCTGGTTTTCAGAAGCATGGAGCTATCACTGATTGGCTGATTTTCAGAAGTATGGCTCCATCACTGATTGGCCAGCCTGCAGAAGCATGTGAACGTCACTGATTGGCTGATTTTCAGAAGCTTGGCTCCATCACTGATTGGCTGGCTTTCAGAAGCCTTTGGGGTACCTGTTGGGATTATTTGATCAAATAGATTTAAAAGCACTTCTTGGGATAGGGAACGGTGGCTCATACCTGTAATCCCAGCACTTTGGGAGGCCAAGGCAGGCAGGTCACCTGAGGTCAGGAGTTCGAGACCAGCCTGGCCAACTTGGTGAAAACCCTGTCTCTACAAAAATACAAAAATTAGCTGAGTGTGATGGCGGGTGCCTGTAATCCCAGCTACTTGGGAGGCTGAGGCAGGAGAATCACTTGAACACAGGAGGCAGAGGTGGCAGAGACCCAAGATTACACCACTGCACTCCAGCCTGGGCAACAGAGCGAGACTCTATCTCAAAGTAATAATAATAACAATAATAGTAAATAAGTAAAAGCATTTCTTGGCCGGTGGTGTTGGCTCATGCCTGTAATCCCAATACTTTGGGAGGCCAAGGTAGGTGGATCATTTGAGCCCAGGCGTTCAAGACCAGCCTGGCTAATATAGCCATCTCTACAAAAAAATAATAAAAAGCTAGCTGTGGCCGGGTGCAGTGGCTCACGCCTGTAATCCCAGCACTTTGGGAGGCCGAGGCGGGTGGATCACCTGAGGTCAGGAGTTCAAGAGCACACTGGCCAACATAGCAAAACCCCATCTCTACTAAAAATACAAAAATTAGCTGGGTGTGGCAGCACGCACCTGTAATCCAAGTTACTTGGGAGGCTGAGACAGGAGAATCGCTTGAACCTGGGTGGCGAAGGTTACAGTGAGCCAAGATCGTGCCACTGCCCTTCAGCCTGGGTGACAGAGCAAGACTCCATTTCAAAAAATAAAAAAATAAAAAGCTGTGCGTGGTGGTGTCCACCTGTGGTCCCAGCTACTTGGGAGTTTGAGACGTGAGGATTGCTTGAATCCAGGAGGTCAAGGCTGCAGTGAGCCATAATTGCACCACTGCACTCCAGCCTGGGCAACAGAGGGAAACCATGTCTAAAAAAAAAAAAAAGGCCGGGCGCGGTGGCTCAAGCTTGTAATCCCAGCACTTTGGGAGGCCAAGACGGGTGGATCACGAGGTCAAGAGATCGAGACCATCCTGGCTAACCCGGTGAAACCCTGTCTCTACTAAAAAATACAAAAAACTAGCTGGGCGAGGCGGCGGGCGCCTGTAGTCCCAACTACTCGCGAGGTTGAGGCAGGAGAATGGCGTAAACCCGGGAGGCGGAGCTTGCAGTAAGCTGAGATCCGGCCACTGCACTCCAGCCTGGGCGACAGAGCGAGACTCCGTCTCAAAAAAAAAAAAAAAAAAAAAAAAATGCATTTCTTGTGCTTACTTGTTATTGATACAAAGGCAATCAATCAAGCCTTTCCTAGGAAGACAGGAGAGGCACTTTTTGATTCTCAGTGGTTTGTCACGGGCATGGGTGATTGGAGCCTCCTGGGAACATCACTTTTCTTGGAACATACTCTTCCCTCACCCCAACCCCGTGGTTTCAGGGGCTGCCAAGGTCCAGAGCACAGGGGTGGACTAATGAGTTCCAAGGATTTCAGGGCTTAGCAAAGAAAAAGCTATGACCGCCAGATGGCAGTAGCACACAGGAGCTTTATTTGGCAGACACTGACAGATTTGTCTATGGGGGAAGTCACACCCAGTGTGAGACACTCCAGAGGCTCCTGGGTGAGGGTGAGGACCACTGCACAGGAGGGGAGGAAGGCAAGAGAGAGGGACTGGAGAAGGGGCTTACATCTGGGTGATGCCAGCCAGCAGTATGTAGAGCTCCAAAGAGAGCTCCAAAGAACCCAAGACCAAAGGGTCTTGGGGCTCATCTTATCTATGGGTAGCAGATGTTGGGCACAGTCTCGGGGTATACAAAGCAGGCAGACTGCATGGCTGAAAATATCTGCTTATTAAGACTGTGTTTAAAACAATTGGATGTGTAGAAATCTTAGTTTGCTGCTACCAAGCTTTTAGTCCAATGGTCTGGCCTGCTGTGAAGAAATTAACATTGGCCGGGCGCGGTGGCTCACGCCTGTATACCCAGCTACTTGAGAGACTGAGGCAGAGAATTGCTTGAACCCAGGTGGCAGAGGTTGCAGTGAGCAGAGATTGCGCCACTGCACTCCAGCCTAGGTGACAAAGTGAGACTCCGTCTCAAAAAAAAAAAAAAAAAAAATGAAATTAGCAACATATACAGTGTAATATACAGTGGTGATATACAGTGGCCAGTGGCTATCATTTATATAAACGGGACTCAGGATTGCTCAAAGCAGAGGAAACTGCAGGGGCTGTTTCTACAATAAACACAGATCCATGCTATCTCGCTGGCATGTTTAACCGGAAGCTCCAGCAATGAGTGCTCTCTCTCTCTTTTCTTTTTACTTTTAGATATGGGGTCTTGCTCTGTCACCCAGAGTGGAGTACAGTGGCACGATCATAGCTCCCTGAAGACTTGAACTCCTGGGCTTAAGTGATCCCCCTGCCTCAGCCTCTTGAGTAATTGATAGGCGTCCACCACCACATCTAACAAGTTTATGTTTTGTAGAGATGGGGTCTTGCTATGTTGCCCAGGCTGGTCTCAAACTCTTGGCCACAAGTGATCCTCCCACCTCAGCCTCCCAAAGCTCTGGGATTATAGTCACCCACCACTGCACTTGGTCTTTTCCCTCTCTCCTTGTTTAAGCAACATATATTATATATATTTTTTGAGACAGAGTCTTGCTCTGTCATCCAGGCTGGAGTGCAATGGCGTGATCTCGGCTCACTGCAACCTCCACCTCCAGGGTTCAAGCGATTCTTCTGCCTCAGCCTCCGGAGTAACTAGGATTACAGGTGCCTGCCACCATGGCCAGCTAATTTTTGTATTTTCAGTAGAGATGGTATTTCGCCAGGTTGGCCAGGCTGGTCTTGAACTCCTGACCTCAAGTGATCCTCTCACCTCAGCCTCCCAAAGTGCTGGGATTACACGAGCCACTGTGCCTGGTCTAAGGGTTGGGTCTTGGGATGTTTCTCACCTCCTTAGGCCCCGGTGGCCCGGCCCCGAATGAGTGCCCAGGAGCAGCTGGAGCGGATGCGCAGAAACCAGGAATGTGGACGGCCCCTCCCTCGCCCGACCTCCCCGCGGCTCCTCACCCTGGGAAGGACACTGTCCCCAGCCAGACGCCAGCCTGATGTGGAGCAAAGGGTGAGGGGAGGAGGACTGGGGCTGGGCGGTGGGGGGGTAGTAGGTCCTCTTCGCCTACTTTGTTTTTTTGTTTTTGTTTTTGGTTTTTTTTTTTTTTTGAGACGGAGTCTCGCGCTGTGTCACCCAGGGTGGAGTGCAGTGGCACGATCTCGGCTCACTGCAAGCTCCGCCTCCCAGGTTCACGCCATTCTCCTGGCTCAGCCTCCGAGTAGCTGGGACTACAGGCGCCCGCCACCACGCCCGGCTAGTTTTTTGTATTTTTAGTAGAGACGGGGGTTTCACCATGTTAGCCAGGATGGTCTCGATCTCCTGACCTCGTGATCCGCCTGTCTCGGCCTCCCAAAGTGCTGGGATTACAGGCTTGAGCCACCGCGCCCGGCCTCTTTGCCTACTTTGAATCCCTTTCTGTAAAATGGAGATAATGCCTACCTCCTTACTCCAAGCTGGATTTCCAGATTTACCTCAGTTTGTACTTGTGCTAAAGTCAGCTTCCTGGCCTAGTTAGTGGTGGCTGGACAGGAGTGGCAGTGAGGGGAGGACAGTGGGTGGGGGCGGGGGTCACAGATCTGGATTGGAAGCCTAGTTTTTCTTCTCAGTTGCTATGTGTTGTCAACAGCAAGAAAGCAAAAAAAGAAAATGTAAGACAGCAAGAAAATGGATTTTATTCATGCCCTCTCAGTAGGGAGAACATCCCAGATCTGAGCATCAGAGTGTCTCAGATATCTCAGGATGGTTTCCTCTTAGACGTTTTCTTTTTTTGGCTGGGTGCGGTGGTTCACGCCTGTAATCCCAGCACTCTGGGAGGCCAAGGCGGGCGGATCACCTGAGGTCAGGAGTTCGAAACCAGCCTGACCAACATGGAGAAACCCCATCTCTACTAAAAATACAAAATCAGCTGGCCGTGGTGGCGCACGCCTATAATCCCAGCTCCTTGGGAGGTTGAGGCAGGAGGATCACTTGAACCCAGGAGGTGGAGGTTGCAGTGAGCCAAGATTGTGCCATTGCACTCCAACTTGGGCAACAAGAGTGAAACTCTGTCTCAAAAAAAAAAAAAAAAAGGTGTTTTCTTTTTTCGGGGACGAGGTGTTGCTCTGTCTCTCAGGCTGGAGTGCAGTGGTGCGATCTCCACTCACTACAACCTTCATCTCCTGGGTTCAAGTGATTCTCATGCCTCAGCCTCCTGAGTAGCTGGGACTACAGGGATGCGCCACCACATCAAGCCAATTTTTGTATTTTTAGTAGAGACAGATTTTCACCACATTGGCCAGGCTGGTGTTGAGCTCCTGAGTTCAAGTGATCCTCCTGCCTTGGAAGGAGGTGCTAGGAATAGAGGTGTGAGCTACTGCACCTGACCTCCCCTTAGATTTTTTTTTCTTTTTTTGAGATGGAGTCTCCCTTTGTTGCCCGTGCTGGAGTGTAGTGGCGGAATCTCGGCTCACTGCAACCCCTGTCTCCCAGGTTCAAACAATTCTCCTGCCTCAGCCTCCCAAGTAGCTGGGATTGTAGGCCCATGCCACCATACCCTGCTAATTTTTTTTTGTATTTTTAGTAGAGATGGGGTTTCACTATACTGACCAGGCTGTTCTTGAACTCCTGACCTCAAGTGATCTACTCACCTTGGCCTCCCAAAGTGCTGGGATTACACGTGTGAGCCACTGCACCTGGCCCCTTAGACTTTTATAGAAAGGATTTAGACAGTCACAGGTGGTGGTGGAGGTTGGATTTCTGAACTCATGTGCTGCTTTATAGGAACAGGTAAAGTTAAACATTGTCAGTCGCTGGGTGCTATGGCTTACCCCTGTAATTCCAGTACTTTGGGAGGCCGAGGCAGGAGTAAGAGACCAGCCTGGGCAACATAGCAAGACCTTGTCTCTACTAAAAATAAAAATAAAAATAATTAGCCAGGCATGGTGGTGTGAGCCTGAAGTTCTATTTACTCAGGAGGCTGAAGCAGGATTAGTTTGAGCCTGGGAGGTTGAGACTGCAGTGAGCTACGATCACGCTGCTGTACTCCATCCGTTCTAAAAAATGAATAAATAAAATAAATTTATTTTTATTTTTATTTATTTATTTTTTTTGAGACAGAGTCTCGCTCTGTCGCCCAGGCTGGAGTGCAGTGGCCGGATCTCAGCTCACTGCAAGCTCCGCCTCCCGGGTTTAGGCCATTCTGCTGCCTCAGCCTCCCGAGTAGCTGGGAGTACAGGCGCCCGCCACCTCGCCCGGCTAGTTTTTGTATTTTTTAGTAGAGACGGGGTTTCACTGTGTTAGCCAGGATGGTCTCGATCTCCTGACCTCGTGATCTGCTTGTCTCAGCCTCCCAAAGTGCTGGGATTACAGGCTTGAGCCACCTCGCCCGGCCAATAAATTAATTTTTAAAAATTCAGTGCCTATGGAAGCATAGGAAAAACAAAACAAAACATTGCCAGTGTTTTTGGGCAATTTCATTCTCTTTTGGAGCCCCTTCACTTCACCCTCAAAATGAGAATGTGGGGCTTCCAGGTGAGGAGTTCTAATGCCCCAATTCCTTTCCAGCCTGTCGTAGGACACTCGGGAGCCCAGAAATGGCTCAGAAGCTCTGGGTCTTGGAGTAGGTAAGGAACTGGAGGGCGTATCAAGGGAGCAGGAAAAAAAAAATTTGCATAAGCAAAGGGGAGTAGCATTATTATTGAAGTCTCCTGAATATGGAACTACCAATCGCAACCCTTCTAGATATACTTACGTTCCCCGGGCATCTGAAACAAAACCGGAAAGCCCTAGATCCGTAGTGATATCTTTAGTTCCCCAAATTCCCTTGGTCAATAGCATAGCCTGCTTCTGCATCAAGGAAATTGGGTGGTAGTGATTTGCGAATGGACTACAAATCCCATAATGCATGTGGGCGGTATGAGGGCAGTGCCATGTTTAACATCTGTTAGAGACACGTGCTAGGAACTACAACTCCCAGAAGGGCACGCGCGGTACCCGGGTCCCCACTGTGCGAGCTGTTTAGTTTTTATTTTTATGTTTATTTTTACTTTGGTTTTGTTTTTTTTGTTTTTTTGTTTTGTTTGTTTTTTGAGACGGAGTCTTGCTCTGTCTCCCATGCTGGAGTGCAATGGCGCGATCTTAGTTCACTGCAACTTCCTCCTTCTGGGTTCAAGTGATTCTCCTTCCTCAGCCTCCCTAATAGCTGGGATTACAGGCGCCCATCACCATGTTTGGCTAACTTTTTTTGTATTTTTTAGTAGAGACTGGGTTTCCCCATGTTGGCCAGAGTGGTCTCGAACTCCCGACCTCAAGTGATCCGCCCGCCTCGGCCTCCCCAGGTGCTGGGATTACAGGGATGAGCCATCGCACCTGGACTGTTTTTTTTTTAATTTTTAATTTTTGTTGGTACATAGTAGGTGTACATATATTTACGGGATAAATGAGATGTTTTGATACAGGCAGGCAATGTGAAATAAGCATGTCATGGGGAATAAAGTATCCATCCCCTTTCAAGGATTTACCCTTTGATGTATAAACAATCCAATTACACACTTTATTTTAAAATGTACAATTAAATTATTATTGACTATAGTGACTCTGTTGTGCTATCTAATAGTAGGTCTTATTCATCCTTTTCTTTTTGTACCAATTAACCATCCCCACCTCTCCCCCATGTACACACCCCACCCCCAATCCTCTTTTTTTTTTTCTAGTCCAAGGAACACCACCCCTTACTTGCCGACTTCCGAAGGTCACCGGGAGCGGGTTCTCAGCCTCTCCCAAGCCCTGGCTACTGAGGCGTCGCAGTGGCACAGAATGATGACAGGTGACTGGCTGGGGATGTTGAACTTCTGGGTTTTAGGGAGGAGAAAGCTGGAGACCTGGAATCCCAGGTCCTGGAGAGGAGGGGTCTAGGGGCCGGTGGGAATTTTTTATGTCGGCGAGGAAAGAGTTGGGCAGAGTTTGGGAGTTTTAGGTCTCAGGCAAGAGTGGACTGGGTTCCGGGACACTTGGGAGGAGGGGAGGAAGAGGTCAGGGGGCGGGGAGAGGACCGACATCTGAGTCTGAAAGAGGTCTGGACTGGGGTGTCCAGACTCCTGGGTCTGAGGGAGGAGGGGCTGGGGGCCTGGACTCCTGGGTCTGAGGGAGGAGGGGCTGGGGGCCTGGACTCTTGGGTCTGAGGGAGGAGGGTCCTGGGAACCCGGAGTCCTGCTGCTGAAGTTAGCCATTCTTATGTCTCCCACTCATCCTCTCTAGGTGGAAATTTGGACTCCCAGGGAGACCCTCTTCCCCGTGTGCCGCTGCCTCCTTCGGACCCCATGCGCCAGGAGACCCCTCCCCCCAGATCTTCCCCGGTGGCTAATTCGGGTTCCACAGGGTTCTCTCGCCGAGGGAGTGGGCGTGGAGGAAGTCCCGCCCCCTGGGGGCCCACGTGGGATGCCGGGATCGCCCCTCCGGTCCTGCCCCAAGACGAGGGGGCGTGGCCTCTGCGAGTCACTCTGCTACAGTCCAGCTTCTAACCCGCCCAAACGCGGCAGCCAATCGGAGCGTGAGCACGTGGTCTGGAGGTACCGCCGGAGATCTGGGACCACTCAGGGCATCAGGGGCGTGGTCTGGTCCCCATCGCCCGCCCGGGAGGGAAATGGTTTCTATGGCCAAAGTTTGATTTTCTCAACACTGTCTAAATTTGGATTAAAACTTTGAACTTTTAGTCAATAGCTTTGTTTCTGTCTGTTTGGGGTTGTGGCACTGGGGTCTCTGAGGGGCAGAGCCGGAGTCGTGCACTCCTGGGTCCTGAGAGAGGAAGGGACAGGGGGCTTAGACTTACAGGTCTCTGGGAGGAAGGGATAGAGAATCTGATCCCTCAGTCTGAGAGTGGAGGGGCCTGGGCCAGGATTCCCGGGTCTGAGGGAGGAGGGGCTGGGAGGCTGGACTCCTGGGTCTGAGGGAGGAGGGACTGGGGCTCCTGGATTCCTGTGTCTGTGGGAGGAGAGGAGTGTCTGAGGGAGGAGGGGCTGGGGACAAACTTCCAGGTCCCTAGCCTTCCTGGCAACGCCCCCCGAGGCTGGACTTCCACGATCCAGCTTCTATTGAGGATTTGATGCGACGGCCTCACGGGGCTTTGGAGGTGAAAAAGGCCCAGAGTAGAGACACAGAGAGAGAGAGAGAGACCGGTGGACACGGGATGGCTACGGGAATGCGCTATGCCGGGAAGGTGGTGGTTGTGACCGGGGGCGGGCGCGGCATCGGAGCTGGGATCGTGCGCGCCTTCGGTGAGCCGGGTCTGACTGCTGGGAGCTGTGGAGCGTGAGAGAGGAAGGATGGGGGCGGGGCGATGGGGGCGGAAAATAGGGTCTCCAATACTGCAGCCGGGATTCCGATCTTGTAAAAGCCAATTTGCAGGCTAAAGTAAGCGTGTGGCGCGGTAGGCTAGGGCTGTCTGGCAGGGTCTCCGAAGGCAGTGGCCCCTTTCTCTGGGTCTGTTGGTATAGCTGCAAAACCAGTGGTATGGGGAATGGCCCTGTCAGTTGTGGAGTTTGCTCTGGAACCCACGAACGGGGGATCAGGAGCCTCAGCAGAAACCTGGGCAGGCAAGGAGAGTATGCGTCAAGGCCTCTGCCCTCTGTCCTGTGGGTGATCATGAGACTGGGGTCACGAGGGGAGACGGAGATCGGCCCCAATCCAGGTGGCCACAAGAGGGCGGCAGAGGCTTTAACCAAGACTCGGAGGGTAACGTGTTCCCTTCCTATTCTCAGTGGACAGCGGGGCCCAAGTGGTTATCTGCGACAAGGATGGTGAGTGAGGGTCCCTCAGCCCTCAGCCCTCACCCTGGTCCTTCCTCCCTCAGTCCAGGGGTCCAGGAGCCCCAGCCCCTCCTTCCTCAGACCCAGGAGTCCAGGAGTCCCAGCCCCTCCTTCCTCAGACCCAGGAGTCCAGACCCCCAGCCCCTCCTCCCTCAGACCCAGGAGTCCAGACCCCTCCTCCTCCCTCAGACCCAGGAGTCCAGATCCCCAGCCCCTCCTCCCTCAGACCCAGGAGTCCAGACCCCCGGCCCCTCCTCCCTCAGACCCAGGAGTCCAGATCCCCGGCCCCTCCTCCCTCAGACCCAGGAGTC
>NC_037687.1:25971018-25980180 GCF_003255815.1 Theropithecus gelada | reverse complement strand
TCCCTCCTTCCTTCCTTCCTTCCTTCCTTCCTTCCTTCCTTCCTTCCTTCCTTCCTTCCTTCCTTCCTTTCTTCCTTCCTTCCTTCCTTCTTTCTTTCTCTCTCTCTCTCCCTCTCTCTCTTTTTGAGATGGAGTCAAGCTCTGTTGTCCAGGCTGGAGTGCAGTGGCACCATCTCAGCTCACTGCAACCTCTGCCTCTTGGGTTCAAGAGATTCTCCTGCCTCAGCCTCCCAAATGGCTGGGATTACAGGTGCCTGCCAGCACGCCAGGCTAATTTTTGTATTTTTAGTAGAGATGGGGTTCTTCGTGTTAGCCAGGCTGGTCTTGAACTCCTGACCTCAGATGATCTGCCCACCTCGGCCTCCCCAAGTGCTGGGGTTACAGGCATGAGCCACCGCATCCGGCCTTTTTTTTTTTTTCCTCTCAGTCTGTCACTCAGGCTGCAGTGCAGTGGCTCGATCTAGGCTCATTGCAACCTCCACCTCCCAGGTTCAAGCAATTCTCCTGCCTCAGCCTCTTGAGTAGCTGGGAATATAGGCATCCACCACCACACCTGGCTAATGTTTGTATTTTTAGTAGAGAAGGGGTTTCACCATGTTGGCCAGGCTGGTCTCAAACTCCTGACCTCATGATCCGCCCGCCTTGGCCTCCCAAAATGCTGGGATTACAGGCGTGAGCCACTGCATCCGCCCCCCCTCACTTTTCCTCTCTCTCTCACCCCCCACTTTAGACCCACCCCCACAGAGGCCTGAGGAGACCTCTGCCCAGGGATTCCGCCAGCTGCTGGAGCTGAACCTGCTGGGGACGTACACGTTGACCAAGGTGAGGGCTGGCGACCTTGCTGCCAGGCCCGAGCAGCCTCCTGATAGGTGGATTGTGTGATGCATTTTGTCTAAGAGCACAATGTTTTCTGTTTTTTTTGTTTATTTGTTTGTTGGAGACAGGATCTCTCTCTGTCGCCCAGGCGGAGTACAGTGGTGCGATCTTGGCTCACTGTAGCCTCCACCTCCCTGGTTCAAGCGATTCTTGTGCCTCAACCTCCTGAGTAACTGGGATTACAGGTGCGGGTCACAAAACTCAGCTAAATTTTGTGATTTTTGGTGGCGATGCTCCTGACCACAAGTGATCTGCCTGCCTTGGCTTTCCAAAGTGCTGGGATTATAGGCTTGAGTCACCACGCCTAGCCATCTATTTTCTGTTCTTTAGTTTAATCTCCTTATTCTGAAAGGAAGGTAAATAACTGCAAATCTTTACATCCAGCAAAAGCTACTTTTGTAGCTACAAAGCCCAGTCCTAGGAACCTTCTAGAACCTTCCAAACTGGTGTGGTGGTGGGGGTGGGAGGGGATGTTAAGAACATATCAGGGCCAAACACACTGGCTCACACCTGTAATCCCAGTGCTTTGGGAGGTCGTTGTGGGAGGTTCACTTGAGGTCAGGAGTTCAAGACAGTTGGGGCAATATGGCGAAACCCCCTCTCTACAAAAAGTTTAGAAAATTAGCCGGGCATGGCCGGGCGCGGTGGCTCAAGCCTGTAATCCCAGCACTTTGGGAGGCCGAGACGGGCGGATCATGAGGTCAGGAGATCAAGACCATCCTGGCTAACACGGTGAAACCCCGTCTCTACTAAAAAAAAAAATACAAAAAAGTAGCCGAGCGAGGTGGTGGGCGCCTCTAGTCCCAGCTACTCGGGAGGCTGAGGCAGGAGAATGGCGTGAACCCGGGAGGCAGAGCTTGAAGTAAGCTGAGATCCGGCCACTGCACTCCAGCCTGGGCCACAGAGACTCCGTCTCAAAAAAAAAAAAAAAAAGAAAATTAGCCGGGCATGGTGGTGCCCTTGTAGTCCCAGCTACTGAGGTGGCTGAGGTGGGAGGACTGTTTGAGCCCAGGAAGTCAAGGCTGCTGTGAGCTATGTTCACACCACTGCCCTCCAGCCTGGGCAACAGAGCGAGACCTTAAACAAAAAGTGGGGGAGAGCTGGGCAGGGAATGAGAAAGAAAATAAACCTTTTGATCTGAGAAAGGAGAGCCCCTTTAGATGATCAGGATCAGGCCCAGAGGGGCTTTTTAACAACTTTTTTAAAAAAATAATTAATTTTTTGAGATAGAGTCTCACTCTGTCACCCAGGCTGGAGTGCAGTGGTGCAGTCTTGGGTCACTGCAACCTCTGCCTCCCAGGTTTAAGCAGTTCTCTGCCTCAGCCTCCCAAGTGGCTGGGATTACAGGCACCCACCACCACGCCCAGCTAATTTTTTAATATTTTTAGTAGAGACAGGATTTCACCATGTTGGCCAGGCTGGTCTTGAACTCCTGACCTTGTGATCCACCCACCTCAGCCTCCCAAAGTGCTGGGATTACAGGCATGAGCCACTGCACTTGGCCTTTTTATTTTTTAATAGAAGTGGGGTTTCACTATGTTGTCCAGGCTGGTCTCAAACTCTTGGGTTCAAGTGATCCTCCCGCCTCAGCCTCCCAAACTCCTGGGATTACAGGTGTGAGCCACTGCACCTGGCTCAGCGGGACTTTATAAAAATTTATTTTAATTACTTTTTAGAGACAGGGACTCACTCTGTTACCCTGGCTGGAGTACCGTCATAGCTCACAGCAGCCTCCAAGCCCTGGGCTCAGGTGATCCTCTTGTATCAGCCTCCTGAGTAGTTGGGACCATGGGGTGCACCACTAGGATTGACTAATTTTACTAATTTCTTGGTTTTTTTTTTTTTTTTTGAGACGGAGTTTCACTCTTGTTGCCCAGGCTGGAGTGCAATGGCGCGATCTCAGCTCACAGCAACCTCCGCTTCCTCAGCTCAAGCGATTCTCCTGCCTCAGCCTCCCAAGTAGCTAGGATTACAGACATGCACGACCATGCCTGGCTAATTCTGTATTTTTTTAGTAGAGACAGGGTTTCTCCATGTTGGTCAGGCTGGTCTCGAACTCCCGACCTCAGGTGATCCGCCCGCCTCGGCCTCCCAAAGTGCTGGGATTACAGGCATGAGCCACCACGCCCGGCAATTTTACTAATTTTTAACTTTTTTGTAGAGACAGGGTCTTGCTATGCTGCCCAGGCTGATCTCGAACTCCGTGCCTCAAGCTGGGATTATAGGCATGAGCTACTGCACGTGTCCAATAATTACCTTTTGAGGCCACTTGCTTTCCGGGCTCTAGACTACCTGATACCAAGAAGCTCTAAAGTGCCACATACTCTATAGTTCAACCATGTATAGCCAATCGCTAATCAATGTGATGTCTGTAAACCAATGGCAATTCCTGATGAACAACTTTTGTAATCACCGCCTCTCCTGATTCGTCCTTTTTTTTAAAAAAAGTTGAGCCTTTTTTATTATTATTATAGAGTTGGGGTCTTGCTCTATTGCCCAGGCTGGTCTGGAACTCCTGGCCTCAAGCCATCCTTCTACCTCAGCCTCCCAAAGTGCTGGGATTACAGGCATGAGCCACTGTGCCTGGCCTGAGCCATTTTTTTTTTCTTTTGCTCTCTGGAGCACTCCTCAATACAACCGGGAAGTGTATCCAGGGCAGCAGGTTGAGTGTGTCAACCTGCCGCCCAGCACACACTCCTATATTAATAATCTCCTATATTAATAATCTCCTATGTTAATCATATCCTATATTAAAAAGGAAGAAGGTTCTCAGCCTGCTGCCTGGGACACGCTCCTGTATTAAATAAATTCTTTGTTGGGCACGGTGACTCACACCTATAGTCCCAGTGCTGTGGGAGGCCAAGGCAGGCAGATCGCTTGAGGTCAGGAGTTTGAGACCAGCTTGGCCAACATGGTGAAACCCCATCTCTACTAAAAATACAAAAATTAGCCAGACGTTGTGGCGTGCACTTGTAATTCCAGCACTCAGGAGGCTGCGGCAGGAGGATCACTTAAACCTGGGAGGTAGAGGTTGCAACGAGCTGACATGGTGCCACTGCGCTCCAGCCTGAGTGACAGAACAAGACTCTGTCTCAAAAAATAAAAATAAATAAATAAATAAATAAACTCAGTCCTATATTAAAAAGGAAGAAGGTCCTGAACCTGCAGCCTGGGATACACTCTTATATTAATAATCTCCTCTATTAATAATCTCCTATATTAGGCCGGGCGCGGTGGCTCAAGCCTGTAATCCCAGCACTTTGGGAGGCCGAGACGGGCGGATCACGAGGTCAGGAGATCGAGACCATCCTGGCTAACACGGTGAAACCCCATCTCTACTAAAAAATACAAAAAAACTAGCCGGGTGCGGTGGCGGGCGCCTGTAGTCCCAGCTACTCGGGAGGCTGAGGCAGGAGAATGGCGTGAACCCGGGAGGCGGAGCTTGCAGTGAGCTGAGATCCGGCCACTGCACTCCAGCCTGGGTGGCAGAGCGAGTCTCCGTCTCAAAAAAAAAAAAAAAAAAAAAAAAACTATATTAAAAAGGAAGGAGAAGAGTTGGTCACGGTGGCTCACACCTGTAATCCCAGCACTTTGGGAGGCCGAGGGGGGTGGATCACCCAAGGTCGGGAGTTCAAGACCAGCCTGGCCACCATGGTGAGACCCCGTCTCTACTAAAAATACACAAAAAATTAGCTGGGCATAGTGGTGTGTGCCTGCAATCTGAACTACTCGGGAGGCTGAGGCAGGAAAATTGCTGGAACCTGGGAGATGGAGGTTGCAGTGAGCCGAGATCGCACTACTGCACTCCAGTCTGGGTGACAGAGCGAGACTCCATCTCAAAAAAAAAAAAAAAAAGTGGGGTATTTGGTTCATTTGTTCTCTCCACCTCCAGCAACTAAGCAACTCACCAGAGCTGCCATTCACTGTGGCAGGAAAGCCTGGGGAGGGCGCTGTTGAGTGTGAACTGCCTGGTGGACGTCCTGGTGGGAATGGGCATTGGGCATGAGATCGTGGAGGTGGGGCTCTGGAGACAGCAGCTTGGAGCTGACCAGTTTGAGGTTGGAGGAACTCAGGAGAGCAAGAGTAGGCAAAGAGGGGAGAAGCCTGGGGAGCGGGCTCAGCGTCCAGGAAGCTTCAGGTGCTGACTCTGAGGTCGTATCTGAGATCCAGGTGAAATGTTCCTGGGAGGTTGGGCAATGCCCTGCTCAACTGGTGAACCCTGACTCCTGTTCCAAACTTTTGTTGACTTTCTAGGATTAACCCAACACTAAAAATACATCCACACATAAAACACACCTACACCTCAGCCCATGAAGAGTTAATATATGTATATGTTTTTTCTTTTTTGTTCTTTTTCTTTTTTTCTTTTTCTTTTCTTTTCTTTTTTTTTTTTTTTTTGAGAGAGAATCTTGTTCCATCACCCAGGCTGGAGTGCCATGGCACGATCTCTGCTCACCGCAACCTCGACCACCTGGGCTCAAGCAATTCTCCTGCCTCAGCCTCCCGAGGAGCTGAGACTACAGGTGCCCACTACCACGCCCAGCTGATTTTTGTATTTTTTGTAGAGTTGGGGGTCTCACTATGTTGTTCAGGCAGGTCTCAAACTCCTAAGCTATAGCGGTCTGCCTGCCTCGGCCACCCAAAGTGCTAGGATTACAGGCGTGAGCCACTGTGTCCGGCCTATGTTTTTTCATTCACTGCCAATATTTTACAAGACAGATTTCACATAAACCACCAAATGTCTTGTTTCTCTTAGAGAGTTGGTCAAGTTGGTCGACAGGACCTGTGGGGCAGGGAGGCAGAAGTAAGAAGTGGCTTGTTTGCCTCAATTCTCTGCCACTTCTTACCTGCAACGTTGTGCAAGTTACTCAGCATTTCTGCTCCTCTGTTTTCTCACCTGTAAAATGGGGCCAATCATGACAGAATTGTTCTGAGGATTTAATGAGATTAGATTAAATACCCGTGAAACCCTTATGAATATTTATCATGCCGCAATCTCAGCACTTTGGGAGGCTGAGGTGGGAAAATCGCCTGAGCTCAGGAGCTCGAGACCAGCCTGGGCAACATAGCCCCAGACCCCATCTCAACCAAAAATAAACAAAATTAGCCAGACATGGTGGCACACATCTGTAGTCTCAGCTACTCTAGAGGCTGAGGAGGATCACTTGAGCCTAGGAGGTTGAGGCTGTAGTGAGCTTTGTTTGTGCCACTGCACTCCAGCCTGGGCAACAGAGTAAGACTTTGTCTCAAACAAAACAAAGCAAAAACAACTTGCTCTACCCATTGCCTCCTGCCACACCCACCACCCAGATCATACAATTTTTTTTTTTTTTTGAGATGGAGTCTCGCTCTGTTGCCCAGGCTGGAGTGCAGTGGTGCCATCTCAGCTTACTGCAGCCTCCACCCACTGGGTTCAAGCCGATTCTCCTGCCTCACCCTCCCAAGTAGCTAGGACTACAGGCACACGCCACCATATCTGGCTAATTTTTGTATTTTTAGTAGAGATGAGGTTTCATCATGTTGGCCAGGCTGGTCTGGAACTCCTGACCTCAGGTGATCCGCCCGCCTTGGCCTCCCAAAGTGCTGGGAGGCGTGAGCCACCGCGCCCAGCCCAGAGCCCAGATCATACAATTTTATCAGGAGGAACTTCATATGTACCATACCACTAGTGTATTAGAATCCTTTTTACTTTTTTTTTTTTTTTTTTTTTGGTTGAGACGGAGTCTCGCTCTGTCGCCCAGGCTGGGGTGCAGTGGCCGGATCTCAGCTCACTGCAAGCTCCGCCTCCCGGGTTTACGCCATTCTCCTGCCTCAGCCTCCTGAGTAGCTGGGACTACAGGCGCCCGCCACCTCGCCCGGCTAGTTTTTTGTATTTTTTTAGTAGAGACGGGGTTTCACCGTGTTAGCCAGGATGGTCTCGATCTCCTGACCTCGTGATCCGCCCGTCTCGGCCTCCCAAAGTGCTGGGATTACAGGCTTGAGCCACCGCACCCGGCCTCCTTTTTACTTTTATTTTGACATAACTTAAGACTTGCAAAATGTTCCTGGAATAGTACAGAGAATTCCTGTGTAATGAAACTCCCCATTGTTCTTTTCTTTTCTTTTCTTTTTTTTTTTTTGAGACAGAGTCTTGCTTTGTCGCCAGGCTGGCATGCAGTGACACGATCTCGGCTCACTGCAACCTCTGCCTCCTGGGTTCAAGCTACTCTCTTGCCTCATCCCCCCAAGTAGCTGCTGGAACTACAGGCATGTACCACCACACCCTCTAATTTTGTTTTTAGTAGAGACAGGGTTTCACCATGTTGGCCAGGATGATCTCAATATCCTGAACTTGTGATCCGCCTGCCTCGATCTCCCAAAGTGCTGGGATTACAGGTGTGAGTCACTGTGTCCGGCCCTTTGTTTCTTTCTCTCTTTCTTTCTCTCTCTCTTTCTCTCTCTCTTTCTTTTTCCTTCCTTCCTTCCTTCCTTCCTTCCTTCCTTCCTTCCTTCCTTCCTTCCTTCCTTCCTTCCTTCCTTCCTTCCTCCCTCCCTCCCTCCCTCCCTTCCTTTTTTCTTTCCTTCTTTCGTCCTTTCCTTTTCTTCCCAGGCTGGTGAGCAGTGGTGCCATCACAGCTCACTGCAGCCTTGAACTCTTGGGCTCGAGGTATCTTCCCGCCTCAACCTCTCAGCCTTCCGAGTAGCTGGGACTACAGGTACATGCCACAGCACCTGACTAATTTTGTTTTAGTTTCAGTAGAGAGGAGGTCTTGCTATGTTGCCCAGGCTGGTCTTGAACTCCTGAGTTCAAACTATCTTCCTGCCTTGGCCTCCTAAAGTGTTAGGATTACAGGAGTGAGCCACCACACCTGGCCTTCTTTCTTTCTTTTTTTCTTGACTTTTACTTGTGGTTCAATGTTTAACATTTATTTATTTATTTATTTCATGGAATCTCGCTCTGTTGCCCAGGCTGGAGTGCAATGGCATGAGCTCGGCTCACTGCAACCTCTGCCTCCTGGGTTCAAGCCATTCTCCTGCCTCAGCCTACCAAGTAGCTGGGACTACAGACATGCACCACCACGCCCGGCTAACTTTTGTGTTTTTAGTAGAGACAGGGTTTCACCATGTTGGCCAGGCTGGTCTTGAACTCCTGACCTCAAGTGATCTGCCCGCCTCGGCCTCCCAAAGGGCTGGGATTACAGGCGTGACCCACCATGCCTGGCCTCAATGTTTAACATTTTTAAAAAATAAAAATAGGCTGGGTGTGGTGGCTCACACCTGTAATCCCAGCACTTTGGGAGGCCAAGGCTGGCGGATTGCCTGAGATCAGGAGTTCAAGACCAGCCTTGTTAACATGGTGAAAATGCGTCTCTACTAAAAATACAAAAAAAATTAGCTGGGCATGGTGGCACATACCTGTAGTCCCAGCTACTTGGGAGGTTGAGGCAGGAGAATCACTTGGACCCGGTAAGGCCGAGGTTGCAGTGGGCTGAGATCGCGCCGCTGCACTCCAGCCTGGGCGACAGAGCAAGACTTGGTCTCAAAAAAAAAAAAAGAAAGAAAGAAAAGAAAAGAAAAATAGAGTAGTATAATAAATACTTATATGCCCATCATTTGTATTAGCATTTATTCACATTTATACATAAATATATGTATTTCTTTTTGTCAAAGTATTATATTACGACACCATGACAGTTCGTTTCCAAACACTTTAGTAAGCATCTCCTAAAAATAAAGCCTTACTATTTTTTTTTTTTTTTTTTTGAGACGGAGTCTCGCTCTGTCTCCCAGGCTGGAGTGCAGTGGCCGGATCTCAGCTCACTGCAAGCTCCACCTCCCGGGTTCCCGCCATTCTCCTGTCTCAGCCTCCCGAGTAGCTGGGACTACAGGCGCCGCCACCTCGCCCGGCTAGTTTTTTGTATTTTTAGTAGAGACGGGGTTTCACCGGGTTAGCCAGGATGGTCTTGATCTCCTGACCTCGTGATCCGCCCGTCTCGGCCTCCCAAAGTGCTGGGATTACAGGCTTGAGCCACCGCGCCCGGCCTAGCCTTACTATTATTATTATTTTGAGATAGTGTCTTGCTCTGTCTCCCAGGCTGGAGTGCAGTGAAATGATCATGGCTCACTGCAGCCCCAACTTCCTAGGCTCAAGTGATCCTCCTACCTCAGCCTCTAGGTTGCTGGGTCAGCAGGCATGCACCACCACGCACAACCAATCTTTTGTTTTTTTGTAGAGACAGACTCTCACCATTTTGTCCAGGCTCAGGCCTTTTTTTTTTTTTTTTTTTTTTTTTTTTTTTTTGGGGT
>NC_037687.1:25957561-25970926 GCF_003255815.1 Theropithecus gelada | reverse complement strand
TTTTTTTGAGACGGAGTCTCGCTCTGTCACCCAGGCTGGAGTGCAGTGGCCGGATCTCAGCTCACTGCAAGCTCCACCTCCCGGGTTCACGCCATTCTCCTGCCTCAGCCTCCCGAGTAGCTGGGACTACAGGCGCCTGCCACCTCGCCCGGCTAGTTTTTTTTGTATTTTTTAGTAGAGACGGGGTTTCACCGTGTTAGCCAGGATGGTCTCGATCTCCTGACCTCGTGATCCACCCGTCTCGGCCTCCCAAAGTGCTGGGATTACAGGCTTGAGCCACCGCGCCCGGCCAGGCCTTTTTTACATAAGAAAAATACCATTGTATCACCTAATACAATTAACAGAAATGTCTTAATACCATGTCATAGTTAACTCTATATAAACAGACCCAGAAGTTCCCAAATGTTTTATTATCACTGATTTGTTCACACCAGGATCCTGACAACATCTGTGTATTGCATTTGGTTTCCCTGAGGGCAAAGACTTTTGTCTGCTTGTTCATGCACTTGTTGCAAAGAAATCTTGTGAACACTTTTGTCGCTGCCATTATCACCATCGCTATTTCCATCATCATTACCATTGTTACCACCCTCACCATCATTCTCACCGTCATCCTCACATCACCATTTTCACCATTACCGTCATCACCATCAACACCATCATCACCACCATCATTACCATCCCATCCCCAACCTCGCCATCATCATCACCACCATCATTACCACCATCACCATCACCATCATCACCATCACCACCGTCATCATCACTGTCATTACCACAATCACCACCATCACCATCAGCAACATTATCATCGCCATCATTGCCACCATCACCACCATCATCACCATCACCATCATTACCACAATCATCACCATCACCATCGTCATCATCATCACCACCATCATTGCTACAATTTACCATCACCATCATCACCACCATCATTACCACAATCACCATCACCATTGTCATTACCGCAATCACCATTACCACCATCATCACCATCACCATCCTCATCATCACCACCACTATCATTACTACAATTACCATCACCATCATCACCACTGTTACCACAATCATCACCATCACCACCATCGCCATCCTCACCAACATCATTGTCATCACCATCATTACCACAATGGTCACCATCATCATCACCATCACCATCCTCACCAACATCATCATTGTCATCACCATCATCACCACAATTGTCACCATCATCACCACCATCACCATCCTCACCAATATCATCATCGTCATCACCATCATCACCACAATCATCACCATCATCATCACCATCATTACCACAATCGTCACCATCATCACCACCCTCACCAACATCCTCACCATCACCACCATTATCATCACCATCATTATTACCACAATCACCATCACCATCATCACCATCATCACCCTCACTATCATCACCATCTTCACTATCACCATCATCACCACCATCATCAGCATCCTCACCATCATCCTCATCCTGGTCATCATCCTTCTCGCCATCCTCACCATCACCATCTTCATCACCACCATTATCACGATCATACTCACCATCACCATCGTGACCACCATCATCATCACCATCATCACCATCATCACCATCACCATCAAAATCCCTTAGAAGCTCTCTTTTTTCTCTTCTCTCTCAGCCATGTGACTTTGGAAGCTGTTTAAATGTTGATTCTGGGGCCCCTGCACAGATCCCTTGAATTAGAATCTCCAGGTCTTTGGCCTTCCTGGTGGATTCTGATACAAGCCAAAATTTGTGACTCCCTAGGCAAGGGAGAACAAGGGCGGGATTAAGGATATTTAGATAGTCGAGGAAATGATACCTTGTGGAAAGGAGGGATCCACAGAAGGTGTTGGAGCACGGGGGTTTCGGTAGTCTCTCAGAGCTGGATTATTTATTAAAGATCTATCCATTCTGGCCGGGTGCGATGGCTCCCGCCTGTAATCCCAGCATTTTGGGAGGCCCAGGCGGGTGGATCACAAGGTCAAGGGTTTGAGACCAGCCTGGCCAATATGGTGAAACCCTGTCTCTACTAAAAAAATACAAAAATTAGCCGGGCATAGCTAGTAGTCCCAGCTACTCGGGAGCCTGAGGCAAGAGAATTGCTTGAACCCGGGAGGTGGAGGTAGCAGTGAGACGAGATTGCACCAGTGCACTCCAGCCTGGGTGAGACAGGGCGAGACTCCATCTCAAAAAAAAAAAAAAAAAAAAAAAAAAAAGATCTATCCATCTCTCCATTCAGTAATCTATTTAGTCAAGTACTGACCAAACCAGACAATGTTCTTCTTCTTTTTTTCTTGGAGAGGGATTAGCCTGGCTAATCTATTTTTAGCAGAGACAGGGTTTCACCGTACTGGTCAGGCCGGTCTCCTGACCTTACGTGATCCATCTGCCTTGGCCTCCCAAAATGCTGGGATTACAAGCGGGAGCCACTGTACCCAGCCTCAGGCAATGTTCTTTTTTGTTTTGTTTTGTTTTTGTTAGAGATCGGGTCTTGCTCTGTTGCCCACGCTGGAGTGCCATGGTGTGATCATAGTTCACTGAAGCCCTGACCTCCCAGGCTCAAGTAATCCTCCCGCCTCAGCCTCCCGAAAACCTGGGACCACAAACACACACCACTATGCCTGGCTAATTTTTGTATTTTTGTTGAGATGTTGGGGGGTCTCACTATGTTGTCCAGACTGGTCTCAAACTCCTTGGGCTCAAGTGATCCTCCCACTTCAGCCTCCCCAAATGCTGGGATTACAGGCATGAGCCACTGCACCTGGCCCAGGCAGTGTTATAGGTGCTGGAGGTACAGCAGGGAGCCAGGTCCATGTGGGCTCTGTCCTTGGGGAGTTTACACTCCTGGGCAGCCAGGTGTTACTAAACAGACAGAGACATGAGTTCAGAAGAGTGTGTTTGTGTGTTTTGCTTTAGGAGGGGGATGGGTATGGTTCTGGGAGAATGTGACCTGGAGACTGGCCCGTTCAGGGAATGTAGCCAAACTTCTTGGAAGTAATGAAATCTGAGCAGCATTGACCAGTGGAGGGGGTGGAGAAAGAGATGGCAGGGCGAGGGTCTGGTAGCGAGACAGGGTTTGGCGCTGCTGCCAGCTGGGCCCAGTGAGAGAAGGGGATGTTGCAAGAAGAGATTGGGGCAGGGACCAGATCAGGCAGGGCCTCGAAGGCCATGCTGAAGCATCTGTTCTTCATCTCAAGAGCAATAGGGAGCTATGGAAGGTATTTGAGCAAGGGAGTGATGTGATCTTGCTAATATTATTTAACAGGTCATAGGCTCTGGCTCCTGTAGGTATGAGGGAAGAATCTGAGGGCCAAGCATGAGAGTGGGAGAACCAGCATTATGAGTTGATTGCATCTGAGCCAGGCACGGTGGTTCACGCCTGTAATCCCAGCGCTTTGGGAGGCCAAGGCGGGCAGATCGACTGAGGTCGGGAGTTTGAGACCAGCCTGGCCAACATGGAGAAACCCCGTCGCTACTAAAAATACAAAAATTAGCCAGGCATGGTGGCAGACGCATGTAATCCCAGCTACTTGGGAGGCTGAGGCAGGAGAATTGCTTGAACCTGGGAGGCGGAGGTTGCAGTGAGCCAAGATCGTGCCACTGCACTCAAGCCTGGGTGACAGAGCAATACTCCGTCTCTGAAGAAAACGAACAAGAAAAGGAGTTGAGAGGCCGGACGCGGTGGCTCACGCCTGTAATCCCAGCACTTTGGGAGGCCGAGATGGGCAGATCACGAGGTCAGGAGATCGAGACCATCCTGGCTAACACGGTGAAACCCCATCTCTACTAAAAATACAAAAATTAGCCGGGCGCGGTGGCGGGCGCCTGTAGTCCCAGCCACACGGGAGGCTGAGGCAGGAGAATGGCGTGAACCCGGGAGGCGGAGCTTGCAGTGAGTGGAGATTGCGCCACTGCACTCCAGCCTGGGCGACAGAGCGAGACTCCGTCTCAAAAAAAAAAAAGGAGTTGATAGCATTTGTCTAAGGGAGAAGTGGGGGCTTTCAAGTCCTCGTGATCTGGCCCCTGTTCTTCTGTGACCTCACCTCCAGCCACACTGGTCTTATTGCTCCCAAACATAGCAGGCCTGCTCCTGTCTCAGAACTTTGGCACTTAAGAGCTGGGGTCTCAGTGTGTTGCACAGGCTGGCCTTGAACTTCTGGGCTGAAGTGATCCTCCTACCTCGGTCTCCCAAAGCACTGACATTACAGGTATCCGCCACTGCACCCGGCCACCAGCAGGTCCTTGATGTAGAGCAGGTGCTTAGCGACCTTGAGGGGTGTTGGGGGAAGGACACTCAGGATGTGTGGGACAAATATTTAATGAACTCCAGCTGTGTGCCTCGTGCTGTGGTGAGGGTGGCAAGAACCGTGTCTCCGCCCTGGTGAGACTTACGTTTGCAGGGTCAGGTGGGGGAGGAGATTAAACGGCAGGGCAGGTGCACAGACTGAGGGAGAAATGGAGCAAGGCAGGCAGAGTGGGCACTGGGAGGGAGGGAGGGCATCAAAAGCTGGTGGAAGTGAGAGGAGGTGAGGGTGAGGGGGGTTCCCTGAGGAGAAGGCCAGAGGCTGGTCAATGCCCACATCATTCATGCTCATATTATAGCATGGTTTCTCTTTTTCTTTTTCTTTCTTTCTTTCTGGTTTTTTTTTTTTTTTTTTTTTTTTTTTGAGATAGTCTTTATCTGTTGCACAGGCTGGAGTGCAGTAGTGTGAACGTGGCTTACTGCAACCTCTGCCTCCCGGGTTCAAGAGATTCTCCTGCCTCAGCCTCCCGAATAGCTGGGATTACAGGCACGCACCACCACACCCGGCTAATTTTTGTATATTTAGTAGAGATGGGGTTTCGCCATGTTGACCAGTCTGTTCTCGAACTCTTGACCTCAGGTGATTGCCTGCCTCAGCCTCCCAAAGTTCTAGCATTACAGATGTGAGCCACTGCACCTGGCCTAAAGTTCTTAACACTTACAATTGTGAGAAATTGTTGTTTGTTTATGGGTTTGGGCCTCAGCCCGTCCAGCAGCAAACGCTGGCTCTGTCAGGTGTCATGTGATGCCCTGTGGGCATGAATCATCCCTCCATTCCTCAGTCTTCTCACTTGTGAAATGGGACTCTCAGCTGTACCTCCTCTTTGTAGGTACAGGAGAATGTTAGAGGGATGAAATGAGCTCATCCGTGTAAATTGCTGAGGACAGGGCTGGACACATACCAGGTCCTCCATTCATTCATTAATTCACTCATTCATTCATTCAAAGGATATTTATGAAGCGTGTGCTACGTGCCAGGCACCTTAGTGCTGGGAGAGAAACAAACTCAGAAATCTTGACCGTCTCTCATAGGTTTCTGCGTGCTGGTGGGAGAGACAGAACATGAACAAACAAGTAAAATATATATGGCCTGTCAGAAGGGAGTGTGTGACACAGAGAAAAGACATCCGGAAGAGGGAAGGGGACTCAGGGGTATGGGAACTGCAGTTTTATTTTATAATTTTATTTTTTGGGGCCAGGTGCGGTGGCTCATGCCTGTAATCCCAGAACTTTGGGAGGGCGAGGCAGGCAGATTACTTGAGCTCAGGAGTTCAAGACCAGCCTGGCCAACATGGTGAAACCCCGTCTCTACTAAAAAATACAAAAATTAGCCGGGCATGGTGACACATGCCTGTAGTCCCAGCTACTTGGGAGACTGAGGCAAGAGAATTGCTTGAACCTGGGAGGTGGAGGTTGCAGTGAGCCAAGATGACATCACTGCATTCCAGCCTGGGCGACAGAGTGAGACTGTTTCACAAAACAAAACGAAACAAAAAAAAATTTTTTTTGTTAGAAAAATAAAGACAGGCCGGGCCCCATGGCTTACGCCTGGAATCCCAGCACTTTGGGAGGCCGAGGCAGGCAGATCACATGAGATCAGGAGTTCAAGACCAGCCTGGCCAGCATAGTGAAACCCTGTCTCCACTAAAAAAAAAAAAAAAAAAAATTATCCCGGTGTGGTGGCACACGCCTGTAGTCCCAGCTACTCGGGAGGCCGAGGCAGGAGAATCACTTGAACCTGGGAAGTGGAGGTTTCAGCGAGCTGAGATCGCACCACTGCACTCCAGCCTAGACAACAGAGCGATACTCCATCTCAAAAAAAAAAAAGAAAGAAAAAGAAAGACAGGGTCTTGCTAAGTTGCCCAGGCTGGTCTCAAACATCTGGGTTCAAGCAATCCTCCCTCCTCGGCCTCCCAAAGTACAAGGATTACAGGCATGAGCCACTGAGCCCGGCCTGCAGTTTTAAATAGTATAGCCAGGGAAGGCCTCACTGAAGAGGTGACCTCGGATCAGGGTTTGAGGGAGCTGAGGGAGAGTGTTTACCCAGGACAGTCCCTGTTTATCATTGACACTGTGGCCTGAAAATACCGTGTCCCCGGAAACCCTTCAGTCCTGGGCAAACTGGGATGGCTCGCCACCCTAGGAGTGGGTCTTGTGGCTCTCTTAGGAAAAGGCACTCCGGGCAGAGAGAGCAGCAAGTTCAAAGGCCCTGAGGCTGGAACAGGCAAGGTGTGTCTGAAGATACAGCACAGAAAAGGGTGGAGGCCGTTTTGGAGGGGACTCATTTAGATTCCCACTCGGAGAGCCTGCTAGGGGTGCCGCCTCGTACCAAATCGTCTTAAGTGGCAAAAACCGGCCTTGCCTGGCCAGCTCAGCTGCCCAAGGCAAGTGAGATCAAAGACAGAATTTGAGTTTATCCAAGGTCATGTGTAGTCAATGAACACACACACACACACACACACACACACACACACACACACACAGAGAAAGAGAGAGAGAGAGAGAGAGAGAGAGAGTATATTTAGGGACTTCCCAGGTGGCCAGGGAATTGAATTGCAGGAGAGAAGGTGGCAGGAAACAGTGCATTTCTTTTTTTTTTTTTTTTTTTTTTTTGAGACAGAGTCTTGCTCTGTTACCCAGGCTGGAGTGCAGTAGCGTGATCTTGATCTTGGCCCCCTGCAACCTCCACCTCCCAGGTTCAAACAGTTCTTCTGCCTCAGCCTCCCAAGTAGCTGAGATTACAGGCATGTGCCACCACGCCTGGCTAATTTTGTATTTTTAGTAGAGATGGGGTTTCATCATGTTGGCCAGACTGTTCTCAAACTCCTGACCTCAGATGATCTACCCACCTCAGCCTCCCAAAGTGCTGGGATTACAGGCATGAGACACTGTGCCTGGTCTAGAGTGCCTTTCATGAAGGCCTCATAGAAACCATCTTCCCCTCCATGGATAAAAGAACTTCCTGGCTGGGTGTGATGGCTCACGCCTGTAATCCCAACACTTTGGGAGGCTGAGCGGGGAGGATTGCTTGAGCCCAGGAGTTTGAAGCTGCAGTGAGCTATGATCATGCCGCTACATTCCAGCCTGGGCCACAGACACTTCATCGGAAAAGAACTTCATCCCATTTTTGAAAAATATGCAGCCTTCTGGATCTCTCATCCATTTTCCTGTCTTGATATGGACAGGAATTTGAGTAACATACAAAGACCAAGGGAGAGGGGAACAGAGATAGAGACAAAGACAGACAAGTCCCAGGAGAAGAGAGAGAAATCTCTTTCCACCGAGAGACTCCTTGAGTGCTCAGACCCAGCGACCCCAGGGCAAACCAGAGAAGGTGTTACGTTAGATGCTGTCTCTAGCAGTCACTGCGATCAACTACAAACACGCCAGGGAGATGGCTGTCATCCCAGACGTCAGGATGGCTGTGGCTGTGTTTCAGTGGTCTGGGGAGATGCAGGGCTTGTGTGGCTTACTTGGCCTCTTGTCTCCCTAGCTCGCCCTCCCCCACCTGCGGAAGAGCCAAGGGAATGTCATCAACATCTCCAGCCTAGTGGGGGCAATTGGCCAGGCCCAGGCAGTTCCCTATGTGGCCACCAAGGTACAGCAGCCCCTACCCCTTCCTTCCCTCCCTACTCCTTCCCATTGGCCTTAGCTTGGAGTCCAGACACCTTAGGAGCCAAACCTAGCAAGATCTTGGCCCTAGAGAGTCTCACACCCAACTGCCAGATTCAGCACCCAGGCATAACTGCCTGTGATAGATTTCTGTTTTTTTCTTTTATTTATTTATTTATTTTATTTTATTTTATTTTTTTATTTTAATTTTTTTGAGACAGAGTCTCGCTCTGTCGCCCAGGCTGGAGTGCTGTGGCTTAATCTCGGCTCACTGCAAGCTCCGCCTCTCGGGTTCACGCCATTCTCCCGCCTCAGCCTCCGGAATAGCTGGGACTACAGGCGCCTGCCACCACGCCTGGCTAATTTTTTTGTATTTTTAGTAGAGACGGGGTTTCACCGTGTTAGGCAGGATGGTCTCGAACTCCTGACCTTGTGATCCTCCTGCCTCGGCCTCCCAAAGTGCTAGGATTACAAGCGTGAGCCACCGCGCCTGGCCCTTTTTTTTTTTTTTCTTTTTTTTGAGATGGAGTCTCACTCTGTCACCATGTAGGAGTGCAGTGGCGTGATCTCGGCTCACTGCAACCTCTGCCTCCCGGGTTCAAGGGATTCTCCTGACTCAGCCTCCTGAGTAGCTGGGACTACAGGAGCAGGCCACTATGCCCAGCTTTTTTTTTTTTTTTTTTTGTATTTTTTAGTAGAGACAGGGTTTCACCATGGTAGCCAGGATGGTCTCGATTTTCTGACCTCATGATCCACCTGCCTTGGCCTCCCAAAGTGCTGGGATTACAGGCGTGAGCCACCGCGCCCAGCAGATTTCTGTGTGTTTTTTTGTTTGTTTGTTTGTTTTGAGATGGAGTTTCGCTCTTGTTGCCCAGGTTGGAATGGAATGGCAAGATCTCGGCTCACTGCAACCTCCGCCTCCCGGGTTCAAGCAATTCTCCTGCCTCAGCCTCCCAAGTAGCTGAGATTACAGGTGGCTGCCACCATGCCCAGCTAGTTTTTTGTATTTTTTAGTAGAGACGAAGTCTCACCATGTTGGTGAGGCTGGTCTCAAACTCCGGACCTCAGGTGATTCACCCGCCTCAGCCTCAGAAAGTGTTGGGATTACAGGCGTGAGCCACTGCGCCCGGCCCTTCTTCTTTTTTTTTTGAGATAGGGTCTCACTCTGTCGCCCAGGTTGTAGTACGGTGGCATGATCTCAGCTCACTGCAACCTCTGCCTCACAAGTTCAAGCTATTCTTACGCCTCAGCCTCCCCAGTAGCTGGGATTACAGGCGTGCACCACCATGTCCGGTTAATTTTTGTATTTTTAGTAGAGATGGGCTTTCACCATGTTGGCCAGGCTAGTCTCGAACTCCTGACCTCTAGTGATCCACCCATCCCAGCCTCCCAAAGTGCTGGGATTATAGGTGTGAGCCACTGTGCCCGGCCCTTCTTTTTCTTCATTTACATTTTGTTTTGTTTTGTTTTGTTTTGAGATAGAGTCTTACCCTGTCGTCCAGGTTGTAGTGCGGTGGCACGATCTCAGCTCACTGCAACCTCTGCCTCACAGGTTCAAGGGATTCTCACGCCTCAGCCTCCCCAGTAGCTGGGAATACAGGCATGCACCACCATGTCCGGTTAATTTTTGTATTTTTAGTAGAGATGGGGTTTCGCCATGTTGGCCAGGCTGGTCTGGAACTCCTGGCCTCAAGTGATCCACCCATCCCGGCCTCCCAAAGTGCTGGAATTACAGGTGTGAGCCACCGCACCTGGCCTTCCTGTGACAGATTTCTATGCCAAGTTTCTCCCAAGAAACCAAGGCTGGTGCCTCTGAAGGCAGCCTTCAAGGAGGGCATGACTTCCCCATTCTGATGCCCCCCCTGGCAGGCAGGAGACAATGGATGGCAGGGACCCCACGTCCGGGGGACTGAACTTTCTTCCCCGCTCCGTTTTCTGCAGGGGGCAGTAACGGCCATGACCAAAGCCTTGGCCCTGGATGAAAGTCCATATGGTGTCCGAGTCAACTGGTGAGCTGCTCTGAGCAGGCCGAGAGCCTTCTGGGGGAACTGGGGTGACTGGGGGTGATCCCAAGTGATTCGAGACAGATTTCTTTGATCCCCTCTTTCCCTTCCCCCAGTATCTCCCCAGGAAACATCTGGACCCCACTGTGGGAGGAGCTGGCAGCCTTAACACCAGACCCTCGGGCCACAATCCTAGAGGGCATGCTGGCCCAGGTAGGAGTGGGGTTCAGATCCAGGTGGTAGAAGGTGGCTTGGGGGTGGGGGACATGGCGATCAAGTGGGGCTTCTCTTGACCTCCTTCCCCCCTCTTTTCTCCCCAGCCACTGGGCCGCATGGGCCAGCCCGCTGAGGTCGGGGCTGCGGCAGTGTTCCTGGCCTCCGAGGCCAACTTCTGCACGGGCATCGAACTGCTCGTGACGGGGGGTGCAGAGCTGGGGTACGGGCGCAAGGCCAGTCAGAGCACCCCCGTGGACGCCCCCGATATTCCCTTCTGATTTCTCTCATTTCTACTTGGGGCCCCCTTCCTAGGACTCTCCCACCCCAAACTCCAACCTGTATCAGATGCAGCCCCCAAGCCCTTAGACTCTAAGCCCACTTAGGAAGGTACCAGGTCACCTGCAGGTTCCCATAAAAGCAATTTGCAGCCAGAAGGAGGAAGACATCGTTATATTTATTTCCCACCCTTTAGACGAGTCCTTCTGCCCACTTAGCCCCTGCACCCCAGACCCACAAGTTGCCTCTACCCTGAAGGACTGCAGCTCCCCCTGCCCCCCAACGCCAGGCCTTGCAGCAAGCAGGTGCCTGAGTTTGCTAGCCCTGTCGCTGTCGCCAGGGGCTCCTGGGAAAGGTAGAGCGGTTTGGCTTCACCAGCGCGCTAAAGGCCCGCAGGGGAGAGTAAATTAAGCGCAGTTAGGAGGTAATGGAGGGGGAGGCACAAAAGGCCCTCCTCCTTATTCTTGGCCCTTAGGGAAAAGGAGTCTTCCTCTCGGTGCCTGGGGAATAGGAAGGTGGCTGGCAAGAAGAGTCCAGAGGGAAGAGAAAGGAGGGGGTTGAGACATCTGGATCAGAGGGAGAAGGGCCTGAAACTCCTGGGTTTTGGGTCCGCAGGGCACTGGGGTATGCAGACTCCCCAGCTGGACCCAGGAGGGGCGCAGGGTCCGGGCGCGCTGGCGTCCCGCAGGTGAGGGGTGGAGCTGCAGGGCTGCTGCGGATTGGCTGTGGCGGGGGGGCGTGTGCGCCAACCGCTGATTGGCCGCGGCGGGGGCGGGAGCTGTCCGTGGGCGCCGCCCCTACAGCTCGGGGCTGGCGGTTGGGCAGCAGGACCCGGGTGGAGCGCAGAAAAACAGGGCGAGGCCCTGCGGGGGAAGGGTCCCGCAGTTTGGCTGTTCGGGCCTGTGGCTGTTGGGGTGGCAGGACAGTGACCCGGGGACAGGACTTGGGGGCACTGTGGGGGTAGAATTTGGAGACGGAGTGTCCCAGGGTAGGACTGCTGAGACACAGTGGCCAAGGGATCCGATTTTTGTTGTTGTTGTTGTTGTTTTTTAATTTGAGAGATTAGTCTCACTCTGTCGCCCAGGCTGGAGTGCTATGGTGCAATGTCGGCTCTCTACAACCTCCGCCTCCCGGGTTCAAGCGATTCTCCTGCCTCAGCCTCCCGAGTAGCTGGGATTACAGGCGCCCGCTACCACGCCTGGCTAATTTGTGTATTTTTAGTAGAGACGGGGTTTCACCATGTTGGCCAGGCTGGTCTCGAACTCCTGACCTCAGGTTATCCACCCGCCTTGGCCCCCAAAGTGCTGGGATTACAGGCGTGAGCCAGCGCGCCTGGCCAGGGACCTGATTTTGGTGCCACAGTAACCCGTAGGTTTTGGGGGCACAGTGACAGAGGGGCACAATTTAGGGGGCGGTGCCGCAGGTTTGAATTGCTAGAGGTCAGAGGCATCCTGAAGGGTAGTGATTGGCGAACTCTGCCTCTGGGGTCCTGATGCTGTGGAGACACTCGTGGAGGGATAAATCAGGAAGCCCTGCGATGGGGACTGTTCTTTGAGGCTCACCTTTGAGTGCAGGATTGACAATTTTCAGGCTTCTCAGATGATAGGGGACTGGAAGAAGCCCTGGTGAACCCTTGTGTGTTTTTACCTTTTAAAGAGTCAAGCCAGGCGTGGTGGCTCACGCCTGTAATCCCAGCACTTTGGGAGGCTGCGGCGGGGGGATCACGAGGTCAGGAGTTCGAGACCAGCCATGACCAACATGGTGAAACCCCCGTCTCTACTAAAAGTACAAAAATTAGCCGGGTGGGCCGGGCGCGGTGGCTCAAGCCTGTAATCCCAGCACTTTGGGAGGCCGAGACGGGTGGATCACGAGGTCAGGAGATCAAGACCATCCTGGCGAACACGGTGAAACCCCGTCTCTACTAAAAAAAAATACAAAAAACTAGCCGGGCGAGATGGCGGGCGCCTGTAGTCCCAGCTACTCGGGAGGCTGAGGCAGGAGAATGGCGTGAACCCGGGAGGCGGAGCTTGCAGTGAGCTGAGATCCGGCCACTGCACTCCAGCCTGGGCGGCAGAGCGAGACTCCGTCTCAAAAAAAAAAAAAAAAAAAAAAAAATTAGCCGGGTGTGGTGGCAGGCGCCTGTAATCCCAGCTACTCAGGAGGCTGAGGCAGGAGAACTGCTTGAACCCAGGAGGCGGAGGTTGCAGTGAGCCGAGATCGCGCCACTGCATTGCTGCCTGGCCTACACATATATCTTTTTCGTTGACAGGAAAAAAATATTGGAATAGAGCAGTATCCAGGCGCAAAGTGAGGCTGCCCTTTATCCATACCTGCGGCCCTCTTCAAAAGCCCTTCTCCGAAGCACCATTCCTGTTCCTGTGCATTTATGTGGTGTCCAGGCTGCTGATATTTACCATGTGCTTTTCCCTTTCACAAAGGGATCGTGATACACGGAACGTCCTGCACCTTGCCTTTCCCTTCCTTTACCTCGGGCTGCTTATGCTTGCCAGTGCTCCGCCACAAGAAAATGCATTTTTGCTCCCAAGGAAATGCTTTTTTGAAAACTGTTGCATGCACGTTAGTACCTGGCTTGAGTGTGGCTGGAACACAGCCTGGGTGGGGACCGTATTTCTTTTTCTTTTCTTTTTTTTTTTTTTGAGACGGAGTTTCGCTCTTGTTGCCCAGGCTGGAGTGCAATGGCGCGATCCCGGCTCACGGCAACCTCGGCCTCCCAGGTGCAAGCAATTCTCCTACCTCAGCCTCCCAAGTAGCTGGGATTACAGGCGTCTACCACCACGCCCTGCTAAATTTTGTATTTTTAGTAGGGACGGGGTTTCACCATGTTGGCAGGCTGGTCTCGAACTCTTGACCTCAGGCGATCCGCCCGCCTCGGCCTCCCAAAATGCTGGGATTACAGGCGTGAGCCACCGCGCCTGACT
>NC_037687.1:25950589-25953012 GCF_003255815.1 Theropithecus gelada | reverse complement strand
TCGCCCGGCTAGTTTTTTGTATTTTTTAGTAGAGACGGGGTTTCACCGTGTTAGCCAGGATGGTCTCGATCTCCTGACCTCGTGATCCGCCCGTCTCGGCCTCCCAAAGTGCTGGGATTACAGGCTTGAGCCACCGCGCCCGGCCAACACCACTGGTCTTTAATGGTGATACTTCTGGGCTGTATGGGATATAATGGAGGTTCTGTCACATTATAGAAACCTGCCCTATGCACCCCCAAACCTACTTTATTTGTCTTTTCTTTTTGACCAAGTCTTGCTCTGTTGCTCAGGGTGGAGGGCAGCGGCGTGATCTCTGCTCACTGTAACCTCTGTCTTACGGGTTCAAGCGACTCTCATGCCTCAGCCACCTGCCTTAGATTACAGGCGTGACCCACTATGCTGGTCTTTTATTTTATTTTTTAGAGAGACACTCTATCACCCATGTTGGAGTGTAGCAGTGTGATCATAGCTCACCACAGCCTTGACCTACTTGACTCAAGTGATCCTCCCACCTTAGCCTCCTGAGTAACTGGAATTACAGGTGTGTGCCACCATACCTGGCTAATTTTTAAATTGTTTGTAGAGATGGGGTCTTGCTATGTTGCCCAGGCTGATCTTGAACTCCTGGCCTCAAACAGTCCTCCCACCTCTGTCTCCCAAAGTGCTGGGATTACAGGCATGAGCTACCGAGCCCAGCTGCCTTCTTTCCATTTTCCTTTCCCTTTCCCTTTCCTTTATTGAGACAGAGTCTTGCTCTATTGCCCAGGCTGGAGTGCAGTGGTATCATCTCGGCTCACTGCAACCTCCACCTCCTGAGTTTAAGCAATTCTCCTGCCTCAGCCTCCCAAGTTGCTGGGACTACAGGTGCCCGCCACCACGCCCAGCTAACTTGTATTTTCTGTAGAGACAAGATCTCCCTGTGTTACCCAGGCTGTTCTTGAACACCTGGCCTCAAGCCATCCTCCCACCTCGGCCTCCCACAGTGCTGGGATTACAGGCGCGAGCCACTGCACGTGGCCTCTTTCTTTCTTTTTTTTATGAGGTGGAGTCTTGCTCTGTCGCCCAGGCTGGACTGCAGTGGTGTGATCTCTGCTCACTGCAAGCTCCGCCTCCCAGGTTCATGCCATTTTTCTGCTTCAGCCTCCAGAGTAGCTGGGACTATAGGCGCCCGCCACCACGCCCAGCTAATTTTTTGTATTTTTAGTAGAGACGGGGTTTCACCGTGCCAGCTAGGATGGTCTTGATCTCCTGACCTCGTGATCTGCCCACCTTGGCCTCCCAAAGTGCTGGGATTACAGGCGTGAGCCACCGCGCCCGGCCCGCATGGCCTCTTTCTATGATTAGACCTATTTTGGCATCTCTTAGTGTCAGTTTGTTTTATTTGTTTTATTTGTTTGTGCCCCCCTTTCTGTGTCTCTTTTTCTCGTCCTTCCTCTTCCCTCTCTTATTCTCTCTTTTTCATCTTGGCTCTGAGGGCGACTCTCCTGCCCACAGGCTGGCTGTCTTACTGTGTCTGTCTCTCTCATACTGTGGGTGTCTTATCCCTCTGGGCAGAAACATGGCTGCAAGGCTGAGCAGTCTAGATGTCACCACCCAGAGGCAAGCCAGGGCCCCACACACTGATCACCCCGGAATCCCTGCAGCCCCACACCAGCAAGACCACGCTACAGCCCCATCTCCCAGCGACTCACCTAGCGACCAGTAACCACGGCCATTCACGTCCATCCTCCAGAATCAGTGCCAACTCACCCAGCTTACAGGGCAGGACAGGTCAGGCCACTCTGTCTCCCTCAACCTCACGCCCCAACTGCCTCCCCACAGGGCTGGGGAAAGAGGCATTGTGAGGTCAAAAGTCACCAGAGAGGGGCCAGGGGCTGAAGGGAATTGGAGTCACTGCCAAAGTGCCATCCAAGGTGTGGGGTTTGGGCTTCAGGTAATCAGAGCCCAGTTGATCGAATACCTTCAGAGAATCAGCACGTGGACTCCTGGGTCTGGCGGAGGAGGGGCCGGGGACCTGGACTCCTGGGTCTGAGGGAAGTGGGACTGGGGCCTGTACTCCTGGATATAAGCGAGGAGGGTCTGAGGCCTGGACTCCTGAGTCTGAGGGCAGAGGGGCTGGGGGCCCAGTCTTCGGGTTTGAGGGCGGAGGCAGCTAGAGTCTGGACTCTTACTTAGGTCTAAGGGAGGCGGGCCTGGGGGAGCAGGACCTGTTGGTCCCTTGGTCTTCTAAGGCCCATCAGCACTTGGGTCCCCGGAGGCCTTCACTTACCTGTGTGCCTTCCCTGGTCGTCGTCTTGTCTGAGCTGATCTCCAGGCTGGGACCAAAGGTCTCTGGGGTGGGAGGCGCTTGCGTTTGACTTTACCCCAGCATGGAGGAGGGGGCCAGAGCTGACTCAGCTCTTTTTTTTTTTTTTTTTTTTTTT